>NW_024582717.1:539168-614577 GCF_018398535.1 Haplochromis burtoni
AAAGAGAGAGATCATTCTCCCATCATTTCATATATCACTCTCCACTTGCTGTCTATCTGAGAACAAGGCACAACTTGCTATTGCAATAAACTATAATCTAATTATCCACACCTAACAACTCTTGCACTTAATCTATAATAAAATGATGACAGAAAAATGTTATAGCACTGCCTTTAGTAGCCTCACACAGCTCTGCTTTCCTCCTCATGTCCTTACCAGCCATGTCTGGACAATGTTATATCATGAGTAATAATTTTAAAAAAATCCATATACATAAAACACACACATGCACGCACACACAGTGACATTTTAGACCTTCTTCAGAATACTGTATATACTATGGGCATCATGGTGCTGATCCAGAATCCTTACATTATTATTTATTACTAGAGCTACAATAATAAAGCAATGAGGAGGGGGAAGTAATAAATATGAAATAATGTCATTATGATGATTCCATTTGTTTCACTATCCACTCTGTGCAGGGCAAAGCTTATTTTTACTGCTGTAAAATCCAAATTGTCTTATTTAAAATATAAATCTAATATAATCTGCTTCTTAATGTATGTTCTTTAAAATACAGAGTGTTTTTTAATATATTATAATTATAATAATGCATAATTATGTGGACTGCATATTAGATCAGTTTTTTAGTGAAATATAATCCCTCCAGAAAGGCAGGAAAAGCCCGGTAACTTACTTTAAAACTAAATGTTAACTAATTGTTTCTAAAACTTTAAAACTAAATATGTTTCTAAATACTTTAAAACTAAATATGTTCCCTAAAACGGTGACAGAGCTACAGACCCATGACAGCCTTACACAGGTAGCCAGCAGCTATGACCAGCACTACTTGTGCAGTTAATAAAAGGACAGGTAATGTTTGTCGCGCTGTTGCACACACAGCACGCTCGTTTGTTTCAGTTCGTCAGTTGCAACAAGACAGCTTACCAACGTGTACGTAATAAGCTAATACTCCTGGTGCTACACACTACAGTGTACGCTGTACACCTACTTACTGGTTTTGTCGCATCAGTCTGTGTCTCTGAGTTAACTTGTGTTTCTCCTACAGCTCCGGACCGCTAAAAAATGCGCGTGCTCTTTGTGAGCTCGTTCCCGGCTCGTAACCAGCGCGTTCTGCCGTCAAGGGCGATCATTGGTTAAATGTGATCATGTGACTGATGCAAGCCAGATCCTTTTATTTAGCAAAACTGTGATTAATAGTTAAATATTATTGTTGAGGGGCACAGACAGGACTCCGCACGCACACACACATTAAAAATTTTTTAAAAGTTGCCTCAACAAAAAGGCACTTTGGGCACTCATCAGGAAAGGGGCGGGTGCTCAAGCCCCTCTAGCCCCCCCCCCTCTGCACGTTCCTGCAGTACACACGTCTGCTGTTGCTCACAAGAGACCGCTCAGGGAGTTTGTATGTTCGCTCATACACATGAAAAAATAGAGGGAGCATTGATGTGGACATGTGACACGATCTGTTATTTATGGAGCGATACAAATGCTTTAATAACGAAGAACATTAAAACAATACTGTTGGCCACATGTCGGCAAAATTAGTGGTGTTAGTACTTAACGCGGTTCAGGTTCTACTTGGTTTTAAAGCCTTTAAAATATACGGCGTTCAATGGTTAACTTTAATCTTACAGAGAATGTGAAGAGTTTTTCGACAATTAAAGTCAGTGTTATATCCACAAACAGAACAAGCTGAAATGCAGACAGGTTGTGAATGCTGCCTGGTTTTCAGTCCCGAATATACACGGTACAACCAGGATTCATAGCACTGTTAATGTTAGCTCGATTACTGCGCTGGCTCTGTTCCGTGGTGTCAAGCCAAACGGACTTTAACGTTTGTTTTAACGAGCTGATGGTTTACTCCTTAAGCTAAAAGAAAGGTGCTTTATTCATAGAAGTCAAACATGTGATCACCAGCTGGGATCTTATTTAGTACTGCTAATAACACAAACAGAAAATACTCCTGTTACCGTTTTGTTATAGTCTATACACCTGAGACTGTCACCTTTCTGTCTGCCATGTCTCTTTTCCTTCTCTCTCTCTCATTGTGTCATAAAAGATGAACATGTAGTTGTTATTCAGCCTGGTTCAATGTGCCCCTTTTTAACTTTGAGCACCCGCCCCTTTAAACGTCTCTGCACGGCCCTGGTGCACTGTGGTCACGCCAGCATCGAATCCATCCAAGTTACATGGTTTATTAAAATAATCAAATTACAGCATTTACATTTATGTCGGACTACTTTTAATTAACTGCTTTAGCCCACTTACAATGAAAATTTTAAAAGAATCTTGTTCATGACCTGTGTAGTATGTTAACACTATTGTTAACTTGAACTCCAATTTTGAAAACAAAACTTTCTTCTTCTTTTTCTTTTATAATAAAGCTCTGACTTATATTATGAGTATGAGTCTAGGGTCTGGGACAGAGTCCTGTAATTCTCTGTATGCAAAATACAATATATAATGACCAATGTTGGGCAATTAATTATATAGTTACTTCTTCAAAAAGGTAACTGAGTTATGCAAACAAAGTTTTTTGCAGCTGTTTACCTAAAAATGCAGCCAAGGCGTTTTTTAAATAAACATTAAATAAACTATTTACAGAACAATCAGCTGTTCTGCATCAAATTTGATGCCACACAAATCATAATAATCCGATTATTTCTAATAAAAGAAGAATGTGAAACTTAAGTTTGCCTTTTTGCTTTTAGGACTTGAGATAATTTGAGCAGTGGTACGTTTTTGGTTTTTTGCCACTCAAGTGGGGGCATTCAAAACGCCACTCGGTGCCGATGTTTGGCTCTTCTGGCTTGCCATACCGCAATATGGTCCCCATAACATATAGACCAACTTCCTTTACTTCCCGGAAATACAGCATTCATTCACTAAGATGGCGACTCTGACAGCAGTCCGGCCAGCTTTCGGGGGTTTCAGTTTCGACAACTGTAAAAGGTGAGCGTTTTTCCGCGAATGAAAATTAGAGCAGAGGAAGTACATCATTGAGTTTAATAGATGCCACTGTTTAAATGTGGACGCCGCTTAGGTTTGTCGCCTTTTCGTTTGGCTTTCCCAGTGATGCTAACTCGGCTTCCACACAGTGACTCAGGCTTTTCCCCCATGTTAGTATTAACGATTCACATGCCGCTCATGTTTAAAACCACGACAGGCTTTGCTGTTCATAGTGGTTTTTGCGTGTGTTTTTATATATGTTGCAGTGAAGTCATTTCGTTTAAAAAAAAAAAAAAACAGTCTGAACTTCGTTAGGTTAGGTAAAATAAAACAGGTCCTGGCAGTTTTTATTTAGGAACCCGAACCCCCCGCCTAGCCTAGCCAATCAGGGGATTATGGTTAGCTAGTTGTGAAAAAAACATGAACTCACATCCAAATGAAAAACGAGACGTCTGAAATAGTATGAAGATTAACTGAAACCATATTGCAAAATTGGCTAAATTAAATATGAAGTGTGCATAGACAGTGTCTGTCCGCTCTTGTTGGGTCGTAACATATAAAGAGCTGAAGTGGAACTGAGTGTTAAAAGGTGTTCACACTCTGTCCTTTTCATTCTTTTCTTCTTCTTCTTTTTTATCTTTGACGTTTTTTTCGGGGTTTTCTCATTCACGATCAACTCCGCGATCACTATGCTCTATTCCGGCACACTTGTCAACCAGTCAACATTCGGCAGTCCCTTCCTTCACCCGCTTCCAGCGACTCGCAGTCAGGATCTTGTACTCTATAAACAAATTAAAACGCAACTGAATTTAAAATAAATATTCAAAATGAGCTAAAGAAAAAATATTTAAAACGATAAAAACACGAAGCGGACCCCCAATTCAGTTATTGACATGAAAAGTGGACTGAAACAAGTTATAACATGGTTATGTTATAATATAATAGTTACATAATATACCCTTATATTATAACGTGTTATGATATAAATTGTTGTTATAATATAAATATGAAAAACATTTTGCCTAACTGACATAAAATAGAAATGCAAAACTAACTGAACTAATATTCTAAAACCTATGTGCTCTTTAAACGTTGTTCCCCTGATAAAGGCGACTCATTAAAGAAAATGTATTAAAACTAGCCATCTTGCTCTGGAAATTCAAAAACATGTGAGACAAAAAACAAAACTGAGCTCTGTTATTGTCATTGTGAGTGCTATTCTAAACTAAAGCTTTTTTATGTTTGTATTATTTGCTTATTGGCAATGTAAGTAAAGAATATTTTGAACTTTTGACTGTGATGCAAGGCTGCTTCAGTAGAAAGTAAAAAATGTTCAATAGATGACACAATTGTGTTTGTGTAGATGTGCAGTCGTGTTAGGTTGTGTCTGATTTACAGCACCAGTAATATTTTTCTTCACAGAAATGCAGTTTTGGAAATTGAAGCTAGCAAAGTGGGTTGCAGCGTCCCTTCTGCTCGAAAAACAGGAACCACAATCTGCGGTGTTGTCTTTAAGGTGAGCTACCAAAACCAGGCTGCTGCACATTGGTCAGTTAGGAGCGAGTGTGTTGTAAATGGCCTGTATTTGTATAGCGCTTTATTTAGTCCATGGACCCCAAAGCGCTTTACACTACATTCAGTCATTCACCCATTCACACACACATTCACACACTGGTGATGGCAAGCTACATTGTAGCCACAGCTGCCCTGGGGCGCACTGACAGGGTTATTGTTGAGTGCATATAAACATAGGGTACTTTTTTTTTTTTAAAGTTTGCTTTCAATAGATTTAAACAAAGTATTACAATAATGAAAAACTGTTGACTGTTAAAGAATTAAACAGTTAATCAGAATTCAGTCTTCTGCAGAATTGGTATACTCGTACTATAAGATACTTGGGTTCAGAAACAAAGTATTAAATTATTATTTACCTTTGCGGAATAGCACTAAAGCCAGCAGTGTTTCAGAGTGGCTCTTTAGAGTTTGAATGTTGTGTTGTGTTTTTTTTCGTGAAGGATGGAGTTGTCCTTGGAGCTGACACACGAGCCACTGAGGGAATGATAGTAGCAGACAAGAACTGCTCCAAGATCCACTACATATCCCCAAACATTTAGTAAGTAACAGGTTTTTGAGCTTTGTGATTTTTTTTTTTTCCTTTTAAATCTAGATTTTATACTTATACGTACACACAAAGCTTTGAGAAAATATCCCTATTTATTTATTTTTTAAATTAATGTCTCATTGATTCTGGTGCAACTGCATTATTGTCCAGCTGCTGTGGGGCAGGAACAGCTGCAGACACAGAGATGACCACTCAGCTTATCTCCTCCAACCTGGAGTTGCACTCCCTCTCCACAGGCAGGCTGCCACGTGTTGCCACCGCCAACCGCATGCTCAAACAGATGCTGTTCAGGTATACGCTTCCTTCTCTGTAACTCAGTATTATCATGTAATAGTAGTCCTAAAGAAAGTGAGGAACAAATTACATTGCATATTTCTGCTCTTGTTAAAAGTTTATATAAAAAAAGAAAATGGTATATGTGATTGTATTTGTAGGTACCAGGGTTACATTGGTGCTGCCCTGGTCCTGGGTGGAGTAGACTGCAATGGCCCTCATCTTTACAGCATCTACCCTCACGGCTCCACTGACAAGTTGCCCTATGTTACTATGGGTCAGTGCCACACACTGCTATATGCCTCTCATGTATAAGCTCCAGCTTTACGTGTCGTTGGATTTGTGTAAAACCAACAGTGGCAACATGAACCAAACATCAAACATTGATATTTTTAGTTTGATAGTCTTAAATGTATATATCCTGGTATTTTCCTGTAAAATGTCACAAATGTTTCTACTAAAATAGACGGACCAACATAAATTGCAAAAAATAAATGAAATAAAAATGATAATTCACAAATTTAAATTTCTGTCAGGAGGTGTTGCAGTCTGGGTAAAACGGTTTCACATTTCTTTCTGTTACCCAGCTTGTTCACCTTTTCACTGGGAAAGTTGTTTTCACTCATTTAGGAATAATTTGGTGTATTTGAAGTAGGATTATATGAGAGTCTGATCCTACACATTTAAAAGAATGAATATAGGTCTGTGACCTGGTTCATGCAGACAGAATTGATTCTTAGTCATGATTAATGGTGTTTAATGAGTCGTGTCAGGTGACTGGAGATGAGTTATAGTGGTAATGTGTTCTGTTTGTCATGTTTTCTGACTCGGTTAATTATGGCAGTTGGCACCTTGGTAATGTACATTTTATTTCCCCCTACAGGTTCCGGGTCCCTAGCTGCCATGGCAGTGTTTGAGGACCGTTACAAGCCTGACATGGAGGTGATTCTGCCACTTATGTATTTTATTCAGTTTAATTAATTCTATTTATATATCACCAGTTCACAACAGGACTCACCTCAAGGTACTTGATATTGTAAACTAAAGATCCTACAGTATTAGAGAGAAAACCTCAACATTAAGACTATGAGGTGCACTTGGTGAGTGGGAACAAAGAACTCCCTTTTTAATGTGAAGAAACCACCAGAAGAGTCATGCTTGGGAAGGTTCCAGCAGCCATCGGTCACTGAAAGGGAAGAGGGTGAAAAAAGTGCAAAGACAAGGACAAAACGGAAACTAACATGCAGTAATGACATTTAAATGCAAGTACGTTAGCAGCCTAAGCTTAATCTTAAAAGTAGAGATTATGTCCCAAACTGGGAGCAGGTTCCAAAGAAGAGTGTAATACCTGAAGGATTTGCCACGTATTCTATTTTAAAGAAATGAAACCACGTGTAACCACATGTGACATTAAAAAAAAATAACAGTGGAGGAAGATTTTGTTAATCACTTTCAAATGGAAACACAGTACTGAACTCTTTCCCAATGTTTTACAGACCATTATACTAAAATAAAGGTTAAGACATGGTCAGACAAGTAGTTCACATAGACACAACATGCTACCTGCAGATTTAAAAAAAAAAAAAAGTGATGATGTAATTTTTAATTTTTTAAAAAAAAAATTGTTTCCAAAGGAGGATGCAGCCAAGCAGCTTGTGCGTGATGCCATTGCTGCAGGCATCTTTAATGATTTGGGCTCTGGCAGCAACATCGACCTGTGTGTCATCACCAAGAACAAAGTGAACTACATCAGACCACATGATGAGGCCAACAAGAAAGGTGTCAGGTAAGAACGATAATGCTTCAGCAACGATAGTTTAGCTTTTGAATTAGCATCTGAATTTCATCCCTTCCTGAGGTTGTTACCATGATGACGTGAGTTGGATAATTCAGAGCTGATGGAAATGTTTTTCTGGGAGTTTTCAGTCCCAGAAACAGATGAGTTAATTCTGGTTTTTAAATATAACTACAGATTCTGTCTCCCCAACTCCTGCTCAGCCTGAAGGAAGTGACACAAAGTTTATTTTCCTCATACTAAGGGGGTAAGCTGTGACCCTAAAAGCAGCCTTACAAGTATCTAAATGAACAACTTGTAAAAAATTTCACACAACTTTCTTCTGCTAAACGTACTCCTTAACAGGCCACTACAAATTTTTACCCCTCGGCTGTAAAAGACTGATGGGGTGTTGTCCTCACCCCACCAGGCAGGTGGGCGGCATGGACACTTAAGTTTGTGAATGTGATAACGTAGGCGCTTCAAATTGATTATGTGCATCTGCCAAAAGTCTTGGACGAGTTTGAATCTGTGACCTTGATCTCAAGGTCAGAGTAAGTTTTCTGAAAATCTTCTCAATGTGATAACTTAAGAACACAGTGATGTAGTATTTTCAAATTGATACCATAAGTGTCTCTACTAAGAGGCTGAGGAGTCGAGCTGGTGGTTGCCAGTGTTCTTCCTACATTGCATTGGCATCAGTTTTTTAATCACCTCTTGGCTGGTTTTGAGTTTGCAATCAATGTGGCCAGTCCTTCTGTAAAGAGCCATGTCTGTTCCTGCACCCAGACATCACACAGAGGGGATTCATTATGAGGCAGCTGTCAAGTTCTGGTCACTGTTTAAACCCAGGACACTTTTTGTTTTGTTTTTTGTCACCTTATTGGAGTTATTAATCATTAGTCCTGCATGTGTGATTGCTGCCATCTGCATTTTAACATTGTCATAGACTGATGGTATTTGGAAAGGCTCCATCCCTTTGAAATGAACGAATGAATTATTATTTTATTTTGTACCCTGTGCTTAACTGTGATTACATGGTGAACGCAAACTCGAGGCATGTTGTTTCTTGTGTTGGGGAACTAAAACGTCTCATATTTGGGGGATTTTCAGTTCAAAGTTGAGGTTGTCACACAATTCGCGTTGAGCACTCAAACGCAGCCAGTTGTAAGAGCAGATGCTGCTGCTTCATGTCTGACCAACACAAGTCAAATGGATTGTAAAGAACAGTGAAAGTTCTGTTCCTTTAATAAATTGTCATTTGGGACTGTGAGTCACTATGAGACCTGAGAATTCAAGATATTTAGCTGCTGCACTTGTACACTTGTGTTAAATTGGACATGTGGACAAGCAGCATTTGATGATCAGACGCTGAATTGTTGTCTTGTTCTGCTTGAAGAGTCACTGAGCTTGAAGCCTTACAGCTGTGAGTATACAGAGTGCATTTTTTGTAGTCCAAGCCTAACAGTCTGTCACCTTTACCTGAGTGGACTACTAACCACATTTCTGATTTGGGTCCACTGGGCCTGCTTAGTGTGACTTCGCCTAACTAATGTGCATGGCAGTGTGCTTTAGATGAAGTGGCATGTTGTGCTAATAAAAATGAAACGTGTATTAAATGAGCGCCAGCACAGACTTGTTACATGGAAGCGATGAGCTCTGGGGTTTTTGTTTTTTTTAATTGGAAATCTTTATTCCATGTATCTCTTTGTAGAACCGGCGACTACAAGTACAAACAGGGAACTACAGGTGTCCTGACCAAGGCTGTAACTCCAATTGACCTGGAGCTGCTGGAGGAGTCTGTACAGACCATGGACACCTCCTAAAATGGAATGGTGTGACTCACTACCCTGAGAAAGCCTAAAACACGTTGCATGTTTTTCCCATTTTTTGAAATAAAATATTTTTCCCTGGTTTTGTTCCTGGCTGTGCCTAAAATTTGAACTAGAAATAAAATGGTCTCAAAAGAGTCAGTCATATCACAGCTGCTTACTGTCTTAAATGTTTAATTCTAAAAGTTTTTTACTTTAACAAAAATAATTTTAAAGTTGAGGTTTCTAGTTTTGGAAAAAGAGAAAAACATTGCGTTTTCATCATTTTAAAATGTATATTTTTTTGTTTAATTCTTAGTAACTGCTGTTTTTGTTTGGTTTTAAAGAATAAAAGAGAAATGAAATGGAATAAGGAAAGAAATAATTAGACCTGGGAGTAAGGGAGTCCTTATCCCTATAAGATAAACAAAAATAAAAACAGATAAAACAATTAAAACGTTAAAAAAAAAGAGAAATATGAAAATACATTAAACAGTAAAAGAGAATTTAAATAAGACTATAATGGCGGACATTGCAATCTCACCTGAAATGGAGAATTTGGGTCAATTAGAAAAATATGTCAACGACAGGATGTTGGATAGTATAGAAGATAAGAAAGCCAGATCTACAACGGAAAAGAAATTCAACAAGAGATGGGGGTAACTGGAAAAAGGAATGGTATGTATCATCTTGTCTTGAGGGGCTAATACCCAGGGCCCGTATCCCTAAAGATTCTGAGAATCCTCTCAGAGAGCTCCTAACTTAACCTAAAAATTCCTTGCCAGGAGTTTTAGCTTAGAAGTGATTCCAGAACATTTTCAGTGAACTCTGAGCAAGGAATGGATGGGAAATCCTATCTTAGTGAGGAGGTGTGGTTGACCCCGTTGCTAGGTATGAGTCATCATTTCAAAAGCCGTGATTGGTTGATCCTACAAGTTTGATGGAAATGAGCTTTTGGTGATAATGAGCAAAGAATGTACCCTCAAATCAATAAACATAATTATACACTCTAATCTTATGCTAACTGTAATTGTAAATAATATTTCACATTCAAGAAAATATCTGGAAAATGAATAGTAAGCTGTAGGGGTTATAGCCTAACATTAGAATCTAAAATATGTGAAAACTTAAACTCATTACACCCTGTTCAAATAATGATTCGTGTCTTATTTGCTCATATTAATATCCTAGCTGGCATATTTTGTACTTTCACTCCCATATGGACCCCATTGAAAACAAGATGGCCTATCTCAAGGGGCTGTCCTTAATGAAGTGGAAATCACAACGTTACAAGTCCAGTGTGGTCTTAACGAGGGTAACACGGCTCAGCTTTTATCAATGTCTGTGATTGCTGGCTGGTCTATTTATAAAGGCTTGTTAACAAATATCCTACAAACACAGAAAATGGAGAAAAAAAAAGGACTCGCAAGCCGAACTGGACTGAGGAGCAAGGTTTGTTGCTGGCCCAGTTGGTGAACGAACATAAAGGTATGTTACGAGGAAAATTTGTCCCAACTGTCAGTAGCCAAGGCAAGAGGCGCGCCTGGGACCCAATATCAGGATAGCCCAGCGGATCAAACACCATTCCCATCCGCAGCACCTGCTCCGTCAGCATCCCTGCAGGAGAGCAGATTGCAACTCACAATTGATGTGTTTGAAAAAAAAAAGTCCTTTCCCTTCAGGAGGAGTACTACCGCCTTAAAATTGAACACCTAAAAAATAAACCATTTACAGATTGTGTTCTGTGTCTTGCATTTAACAATTGCAGGTGATGTGCAGTAAAACTGTGGTAGTTCTTAATACCATCACAAGTTCTCAAAAGACATGGGGCTACAGCTTGCCTGAAATGTAAATTTGTGAAGTTTGCCCTGTAAGGCAGTCCACTCTGGGCTAAGTTCCCCTGTGGAATGTAAATATCTTCTTCACCACCATCCTCATCGTTGTCTTCATCCTCATCGCCATCCTCCAGAGGTTCTGCAATCTGTCTAACCTTGCAAATATTGTGTAATATTGCACAGGCTATGATGACTTTGCTGACTTTTTCAGGCCTCAGCTGCACCTCTCTGTGGAGAACATGAAAGCGCCTCTTAAGCTGGCCTATGCCACGCTCCACCACCGCTCTTGTTGTCTTGTGGGCCCTACAATAGAATACAGAGACCTTTAATTATTTGATGGAAATATTGCACTACTTGGATGCTCTAACATATTGCTTACATTTCATTTCCATGATTTTTGTATTGTTTGGCTTACCTGTTATAGTTTAGTTGGGGCCCTTGGCGTGGCTGGAGGTAAGGTGTAAGGAGCCATGGTTTGCATGGGTAGCCACTGTCCCCTAACAAGTGGCAATTAGCTGGCACATAGCGTCTCTCAAAAAGCTGTCTGATGCCACTCTCGGAGAGCATTCTCGCATCATGTGTGGAGCCTGGCCGTTTAGCCACAATGTCCAAAATCATTGAAGACTATTTGCACATTGATGCTGTGGAAATTCCTCCTGTTAACAAAGACAGCCTCGTCCTCTGATGGCGCAATTATTCTCACATGTGTTCCATCAATTACACCCACAACGCCAGGGAATCCTGCAATGTCCATAAATGCCCTTTTATGTGTGTGTAAAGTGCAGGCATCCAGCGGGAATGAAACAAATTGTGTCACAATATTAGGTTGTGACAAAGCTGTCAGTGTTTGGGTGATGACTGCTGACAGAGGATTGGGACAGACCCAAGTCATCACTGCTGCATTGTTGCATTTTCCCAGTTGCCAAATACCTCAGGGTTGTGATTACTTTTGTCTCCGGTGTAATAGCGTTGTGGCGTCGAGTTGGTGAAGTAATTGCATCTCTAAGGAGATCCACCACAAACATGATTCCTGCACGATCCAATCTGTAGCGTCTCAATAATTCCCTGTCATCCAGTGTTTGCAGGACATCTCTCCTGCCTCTTCTGTTGGTCATTTTGTGCAGCTGCTTAGGGGAACTCCTAAGCCACTAAAAGTCCTCTTCCCTGCTCTTAGCAGATCTCGCCTTAGGAGCCCTTTTAAGCGCTAGGAATCTTGAGGGATAACTTTTATATTAACTGGGATTGTTGTGTCACTTTTAGGGGAAATTCTAAGAAAACATCATGACTCTGAGAATTTTCTTAGAATTTGGCCGCTAGGAGCCACTTTTTGCACAAAGATTCTTTAGGGATACGGGCCCTGGAGTGCAGCCTGGGTATTTGGCTGCACTCCTTAGGAGAATATGAGCAAGCACAGAAAGAATGGAAGGAAGGAGGGATGAAATGGATATCAAGCGAGAGCACATGGTGACGACCGTAGATATGTGCTACTGGACTAAGTAAAAGTCCAGACTACAAGTTTCAAGGTGAAGACCACATAACAAAGAACTGGACTGCTGACTACAAGACATGGAGTTTGTACTGTGCCCAAACTTTACCCAGAATTACCTGATTGTGTGAGTTTGCCAAAATATTACACCACACATGGGAACGCTGGTCTACAGCTCAGGCAGTAGTTGAATTCAGGGATAATAGATGTCACACCTATGGGAGAACCTGATGCAGAGGAAGGAAAAACAACAGGATGCTGGTGAACAGTGTGAGCAAGAGAGAAGGTGGTTCTTTTTGAAGGAGGGGACCAAGAGATTAAATAAGTTAATGACAGATTGGCCCAATATGACTGCCAAAGAGGATGTAACCACAGATCTCAGGTAAGGAGGGCACGTGGTCGTTGAGGCCCTGGTCTATGCCGATTCCTCCACATCAGGGGATTTCAACTGGAGTTCAGCAGCCCTGAGGAAATGAGAGGATGAGTGACTAAGATTGGTCATATGGTTCGCCAGTGATACTCAGAAGCCAGAGGGATAATTATGACACACAGGATGAAATAGATTATGAAGAATTACCTGCATCTACATCAGATCTACGAACTGAACCACTGGAGCATCCGGATCTCACCTTGTATACAGACTGATGTTGTTACAGGGGAGAGAAAGGGAACGGAAAAGGGAAAAATTACACAGCCAGCCTCAGATCAGGTGCCAGAGATTGTGGCTCTCACCAAAGCACTGCAACTCTCAGAAGGGAAAAGAGTGAAGAACAATTGGAAGAAAAGATACGAGCTGTACTGATGCCCAGAGAAGTAGCAGTGATGAACACTCCCTACTGTGTATTTACTAGATGGAAGTATGCACCTCCAAGTATGCAGTTTTCAATTCAATTTTGTTTATATAGTACTCTTTTACAACACTTCGCATTTCAATGTGCTTTATGTAGTAAGGAGCAGACCCTAGCAATCTAGTGATCCTTATTGCGTAAACATTTAAAATTGCAGAACCTCCTTACTTAACGAACCAGTTAGAGAGGGAGAGTGTCCACCCTAATGAGCTAGAGGGTGAAAGCGAAGCAGGGGTGTTTCCACAATTTTTGAAAATTGTGTGACCATAAACAAAGCATGGTGTAAATTAAGGTGTAAATTAAGTGCTCAAAAAATGGTTTAAAAAAAAGGTAAAAAGATTACAAGACATTGTTTTCTTTGTTTCTTTCCTTCAGGAATCCAGGAGAGTGACTGTCTTTTAAAAGATTTAATTTGTTTCAGCAGTTGAAATTACAAGTTACAGCACGCTGGAATCAATGTGAACCAACGATCTGCTTCACAAAGGGGATGACGATGATGATGGGGTAATGCAGTTCTATATCACAACAAAAAGAAATATTATTTTGACGATCTTCTCCTGAAAAACAATGCGGCCGGTCCTGTCGTCTCTGACTGGATATTCTTCTGCACTTCATTCATCGTCTCGACCCTGCTCCTTTTCCTGGAAAAAGACAGAAAGAAAAACACCTCGCTCCCTAACCTTGCTGTATTAATATTAGTTAATAAGTAGAAAATAACAGGCTGAGAATTGCTAGCTAAGTCTGAGACATTCTGTTCACACTCCCTTGGCCAAGAAAAATATCCCCCTGACTTTAACTAGTTATGATCTATAAGCATATTTGCAATCCCACTGCAACTCAACATATCAATCTCAATAGTTCAATTCAATCAATCTGAACTAATGCTTCTGACCTTTACTACACGGAGTGCAAGCTCTTAATGAGCACACTTGGAATGTGTATGTAAAAATCACAAAAACAGCTTTATTTAATAATTTTATTCCTAACAGCATCCACATATGCATAAGCATACTCTTATATACAAATGCCTATACAAGCATCTAGCATACTAAATACAAATAATTGCATAAAGCATCTATGGGAAAAATTTATCTGAGGAGACCTTGTTTGTGTTGACTTGACCCTAGTCCCATCCGCTCACATGGAAGAGACAGGGTTTATGACCTATACTGCACCCAAACACCAGGGGCGATAGATATGTTTCGCCTTCATTTTTTGGGGAGCGTTTAGGTTGTCCCTATTTTTTTAAAACAAGTGAGTAGCCCCCCAAAACAGGAAAGTTGTGTACAATGTGAGGAACCATGGAGTAATTTTTGATTTGGATATAGTCAAAAAATAATAAAAGATAGTACACCCTTTGCAGACCATCACCAGGTCTTTACCTGGGTTCAAAATGATTTAAATTCAAATGAAGAACAACATGTGACATATTACAGGGTGTCAGTTTTTAACATAATGCTGCCCTTTTGGTTTAGTTTTTGTCAAATGAAGAAGTACACACCATGATTCAAGAGCTTATAGAAACCACCATAGCAGCAAAATATTTAAGTAATGATTTTCTTAATGACTTTATCAGTCTCTTACATGCCTGTGGATGAAAATTGGCACACTCTTCTTTATGTCATTGAGGCTCATCGAGGTTTCCGGGCATTCCGAGATCTCTTAAATCAGCGGTCCCCAACCTTTTTTGCGCCACGGTCCGGTTTATGCCCGACAATATTTTCATGGACCGGCCTTTAAAGTGTGTCGGGGATAAATACAACAAAATAAAACTAGTACCGGTACCGAAAAAAAGAAAATTTATTCATAACACACGTGAAAAGATCCAAGAAAACCGAGTAAACGGTAAAAACGATAACAAAATAACGCTGAAAACCGATAAAAACCCTGAAAACTATACATTTCACACCTGAGCCTCAACTCTTGCGGCCCGGTACCAAACGACTCACGGACCGGTACCGGTCCGAGGCCCGGGGGTTGGGGACCACTGTCTTAAACTCTCACCACAACATTTCAAGGTTTAGGTCTTAATGTTGACTGGGCCGTTGCAGCACACTGATTGTTTTCTTTTTAGCCACCCTGTTGTATATTTTCTGGTGTGCTGGGAATAATTTCCCGCTGCATGACACGGTTTCAGCCAGGCTTTAGTTGTTGGAAAGATGGCCCCACATTTTACTCTAGAATACTTTACTTAGAATACTATACAGAGGAGTTCATGGTTGACTCAGAGCAAAGCAAGGCCAAAAGATTATGCCTCCACCAATGTGCTTGACAGTTGGAATTAGATGTTTGTGCTGATACGCTACATTTGGTTTTCTCCAAACTTGGCCAAACGTTTCCACTTGTTTAAAAAGTCTTATCGTTTGCTGAGATACAGCTTTGCAAACTCAAGCTGTGCTGATGTGTTCTTCTTATGGTGAAGGGTCTTGCTCCTAGTAACCCTTCTGAACAAGTAATAATTATTTAGTCTTTTTCCAATTACTGTCAAGAACTTTAATATTTACCACACAGACAGATGTCTCTCTGAATATTGCGTTTGTGAATAATATTTCTCACTGTAGAATGTTGGACTTCAAATTGTTTTCATTTCTCTAAGATCATTACTGATATCTTTTCAACTAATAATGAACACACTTCTGAATGCTCCCGACTAGCAAACTAAGACAACGGCTGTTGTAGATAGTTGCACTTGCTAATAATCCTTTATCATCAGCTGCAGATGTTCTATCAGTCTGTGGCGGTGTGCTTGGAATAACTGAGCAACAAGTGTGCTTTTCTAGTCTGTTGGAGAGGCAGCATCAGAAAAAATTCTGGGATCAATAAAGTTATTCTTATTGTTTGTATTATTATTCTTAATAAGAGACATTTGATTAGCTGGCTGTTCCTTATCCTATTATTTCCTCTGTAAGCAGGGGTTAGTTATTTTTCCACACACTGCTTCTTTATTTTTGATTAGTTTTGTCAGAAAAAAAGTAATATTTTGTGTGTTAAGATTATATAATATGAGAGTGTATTTAAATCATTTTAAAAACTAGTAAGGGCCAGCACAGTGAGAAAGTAGCACTATTGCCAGGTCTTGGGTTCAAATCCACCATCTCCTTGGGACCTTTATGTATTGCATATTCTCCCCATCTGAGTGGCTTTTCTCTTGGTTCTCCAGCTTCCTCCCACAGCCCAAAGGCATGCAGTTTGTGGGGCTAGGTTAATTGAAGCCTCTAAATTGGTCGTAGTAAGGAATGGTTGTCTGTCTCTCTGTGTTAGTCCTGCGACCAGGAAGTATCCCACCTTTTGCTCTACGGCATCTAGGATTGGCTCAGGCATTCAACAATAAGTTGATCAGTATCTATCAAAAGTGGTCAGAGAAAGGAACAGTGGTGAACCAGTTCAGGGTCATGGGTGGCTAGGGCTCACTGATGCACATTGGAAATGTAAGCTGCCCCATGTGGTCTGATCCAACAGAAGAGTTATTGTAGCTCAAATCACTTAAAATTTAATGTCAGGTCTGATAGAAATGTGTAAAAATACACAGTGCATCATAGTTTGTTGGCTGCATAACCACAGACCCATGCCGGCCCGTCCACCGCCAACAATGGGCATGCGAGCAACAGAACTTCGAGCAGGGAGCAACAAAAACACGTAATCTTGTCTGATCAGCCACATTTTCTCTTCCCGGTGTGTGCCACCTACCTAATCATTGCTGCAAAGCATCTACATGCTTTCATGGAAATGGTGTTCCCTGACAGCTGTGGCTTCCTTCAGCAAGATAACGCGCCCTGGCATAAAGCAAATGCAAAAATGGTCCAGGATTGGTTTGAGAACAACTTTGAGGACTGAGGTGTTGACCTCCAAATTCTCCAGATTTCAATCCAAATGAGGATCTGTGGGATGTGCTAGGCAAAATAAGTTAAATTCATGAAGCCCTCACCTCACAACTTACAGGACGTAAGGATCTCTTGCAAACATCTTGGTGCCAGACATCACATCATACCTTAAGGACTGTTTCGTCAAGTCAAATCAAAACTAGGCATACTACATGTATGCCTACTGGAGTCAAAGACACCAAACTAGAAAACAAGTTTTTATCATTACTGTAATGACAATTCCTGTGACAATTGTGGATTTTCCTATATTCATTTAGGTTCAGCTCAATTCAATTTATATAACGCCAAATCTCAACAACAGTTGCCTCAAGTCACTTTCTGAAGTGAGGCTAAAAACCCTAAAATAATATAAAAATATTTCAAGATATTAATTTAATGTTCAGACAAAAAGTCTCAAAGATCAGACAGAAACTGGGTAAACTCCGGGTCTAAACGATAATGAACTACAAAACTTGTGTGTGTACCTGTTAGGGCGCTGAAGGATAAAGGAAGACATTCAAGAAAATTATAGCAAAGTCTTGATTAGCTACCATGAAAGATTGTTGCTACTCTAGCAAACTCGTGTTTTCAGGATTCTGACAGTTATGAATGAGGGATGTTGATGAATTTAAACCAACATATTTTAAAAAAAATTTTAATTCACCTACAGCAAACATATTCATCCTCACATTGAAATCTGCTGCAGGTTTCAGTGTGATTAAGTTAAAAGCAAAGCTTTACATCAAAAGAAATATGACTGAACTGAATTTAATATCACTTTGCACAGAAAAGCACAGTCAACATAAACATAATGGCACAATGCTTTGGAGACGATTGATAAGCATGGTAGATGGAAGATGAAGATACAAGTTATTTAAACAAGATGAAAACTGTAAGCTCTCACTCTGTGCATCTAATACATGTATTTTAAAAACATCGCGCAATTCATTCATTCATTCATTCATTTTCACAGCATCTAATGTTTATGGTGTTTACAGTTTCACAGCAAGATTGGTCCAAATTTATAAATTAGAAGCAGACCATGACTGCATTCTCATACAATCAACACAAAACTACAACGCCACTGGAGCAACACTCACCACGACAGTATCAATTCCAGATTAATTTCTGTGTGTGTTTGATTTGTTCTCCTTTACTCAAACTGTGGCATGAAGCACTTTTTCTTTCCCAAAACTGCAGATATGCAAAATGTAAACATTTAATAATAATAATAATAAAAACACAAACAAACTCCAGATCTCTAAATATAATTATCTATGGAGCTGATTGGGGCTGGTAAGGTTTTTGAGTTTATGTGGTGGAGCACATATGGCTATTCAGTTCACAGTGACCGAGCAACAACACAAAGAAACATTTAGGCAATTAATGGCATTAGAGCCAATTTCTTTTACTGCTCACTCACAATTATCATGTGGCTCAACTGGAATTCAGCAGAGAATATCAGAACTGACAGGTCTGCCACCATCTAGACCTATTCATGCCTGTCACATTGTTCACTGTGAACCTGTTTCATTTGTGAACTAAATGGGTGCCCTATGTGGTGCTCTGTGGTGAGTGCCAATTGGGCACATGATGATGTATTTGTTTTGTGTTTTTGTAAATTCTGAGATTTCAGAGGTTCAGCCAGAGCCGATTTTATACTTTCAGCCAATTATCAGTGCAGTTTGGTAGTCATTTATAACTTGTATTTTTCATTTAGTCACCTTTGTTCTATGTCTTTGGTTTGCAGGGCTGACAGAATGTGATATAAACAAAATTTAACAGGATGGAGTTAAATAAGTTCCCACAGTTCCATGACTGCTCCTCCCAGCAACACAACATTTGTCTTTCACCATCATCTGATTCTTGATTCTATTGTTCCATCAGTTTTAATGTGACAACGCAAATTAAACCAACTAAATCAAATGTAGTCTTAACAGGAACTTGGGTATTGACTGACAGAACTTTACTACTTGTAAAGTAGTAAAGCTTTAAGACGCTGAGGATAACAGACCAGCATGTGAACACAGTGGGGAACTGAAACAGCTTCAAATGTTTCTTTTTGAAACCTGTGGAAACCAAAGCACAGATAAAAGGAGAGTAAAGTGAGATTTATAAGGTGGACACAACATGATTTCCCAACTCATAAAATTAAAATACGGCCACATTTGACTTCACAAGGCTTGATCCAAGAAATTCAGTGGTAACTCAGTCTTTAAAGCCCAACATATGATTGGAAAGTTCTATGAATATGTAAGTTCACTTTCAGATTTGAGCCACTGGTGGCAACCTTTAGATACATACATGACAAACTGTCCTCAGTCAGAAGCAACATCTTCTTTTGACTGCTTCTTCATTCATAGGGGGTTTGCACAACAGACAGCTCCACATATTTGATTTCACAAATTTATACACTGGATGCAACCCTAACAAGATTTGATCCTTCACCAGGTCTTTAAGCAGGGAAAATGTATAAATCACTACATGATGGAGAACTGCCCTTAAGAAAACTTCCCAAATTGTTCTTAGGGCTTTCATAGACTTAGAGAATATACTGAATCAGAAAAGGCAGAAACACTGTGGGTGCTCAGCTGCTTGTCCACAGGTGAATGAATGTGACATCCATGAGAAAGCATTATTATAAGTGATTATTGAATAATCCCATAAACCTGGCTACTTCTTTAAGCTTTCAGCCACAGTTCTGTCAGGAACTTCTCAGTTAAAATAGGATTGTTATTCCATTTGGAGTCATTTTCAATTTCTGGCCTTATTCGTGGATGACCTCCTGCCTTTCCCACAACAAAAACCTTAAAAGGTTTTCAGCACAAACAGATCAGGCATCAGTGCCAACACGCAAGCACTGATTATTTCACATAAGAATAAGATGAAAAAAAGGAGTTGGAGATGGGTTGCAACGAGCAGCAAATGTATGTAGGCCCAAGCAGCTTAAATAGAATAACCTGTGTGAGATTTATCTATATTTATATTCCAGAAGTGCTAGCTGAGCACTCCACTGTTTGTAAAAGGCAATATTAACTAGCTACGCTTCATCTGATCATAAAACTATTTTTATTTTATGATTTCACTTCAATTTCAGTTTCCCCTGCATTCTTTCGTTGTTTTTTTTCTGAGAATAGGCATTTATTAGCTGTCCATTTTGAACACTAAATGAGGTACTTTACAATGTATAAAAACATGTATGATATGATTATAGTAGACGACATGACAAATATTCAAACTGCCCAGCCCTACTACACAGGAAGACACGGTTGAACTGGGAATGCAACTCTTATTTGAGGAAGACACAGCTCTTTTGGCTATGTTCTCAGCTAAAGAAACAGGCAGACATACGGTTACCTCTCACTTTTGTTTTCCGTGAGTATACCCATGTACCTCTTCACATCTTCCATGACTGAAAAGATACATCACAGTATTTCCAAGGTTACAGTCTGCTAAGATGAGGTAAGGGCAAACTTGCTTCTGCAAGGACAGGCACATAGTAAGTGGAAAGCCTCAAATTGAGCAGAGAAGAGGTCTTGAAAGTGTCACTCAGGTGCTGGAAGTCCACATGTGCATCTGTTTTGCAAACTGCAGCACAAAGACAATGTCAGGCCTCTGGTCTGGGTCTGGGTTGATGCACATGCTGACCAGGTCACGCAGCTGCAAAAAGCATGAGGCTGTTATTTCAGCTTTTAAAAAACAAAAACAAACAAACTACGCTGTGCATAAATTGGTGTAAGCAAAAGGACACATGCTTCAGGGCTATTTTACAGAACAAAAATCACCACATTCAGAGAAGGAGCTAAAGTAAGTAGTAGTAAAGTAGGACTTGAGAGTTCACTTTACCCACAGGCCATGTTCTCAGAATTGTTCAGTCATGCTAAACATAATTTTATAGGCACAGTCGAGATGCAGCAGCGCACGCTCATCATCTTGTGACGCCCTAGACTGCTTTCAGTGTCGATTATACATACTCTCCCTGTGCCTGCCTCTCACAGTCCAAAGTTATGCACCTTAGGTTAACTGGTATACTAAATTAACCAAAGTTATGAGGTTGTGTTTAAAGTTTAAAAAATATTACACTGTATGAATATATTAAATGTGGCTTGTAGCTAAAGCACTTTCACCACAGACACAGAAAGAAATGCAAGGGCAAATATAGTACTTTCTTTATATTGCAAAATACCACACATTATGCTGTCTAAACCTTTTAACTTACAATGACTGGAATGAGCCACTGTTTCAACAGCATTGCGCTTGTGTGTTATCAGGGAAGGTCAAATCTATGATTATCTGTCCAAGTTTACCAATATCAGTGCGAGTGGAGAAGGTAGGCTCCCTCTCCATATATTCACTTATCTTGTGTGAACAACTAACATGTTGAAACAAACTGTATTAGCTTTCATGGAATAGCTTTTCAAGCTATGTATTCTTCATATGGCCCCTGCGAGGCTCTGTATACCTTTTTTGCCAAACAGAAAAATAAAACTAGCAACATAATAAACCAAAAAGTTAATGAAACTCAAATTCAAATCAAAACCAAACGTGGCTTTGTATTACTTTACCTTATCAGAGTAATGGTCCGTGGGGAGAGGGGGGTAATCACACTGCTCTATCTTCTGACAGAGGGACAGAAGGTTCATCTTGTCCCCATAAAATGGACTCTGCAGTGCAGCCATCTGGAGCAAAGAGGGATAAGGGATAAGGAAAGAAGAAAAATGAATTAGCTTGGTTGGCACTACCTACAAGTGAAATATTATTCCTGACCAGAGTTCACGTAACATTGTGGCGTTCAGAGAGGTCTCTATTCTCGTGCCAGGGTGCTCGGCGGAAGTGTAAATAAAAGAAAACGTTTAAGCTTATTTATAAGATCCCACCTCTGGGTTTAAAGTTGAAACGTTTTTTTTTTTAAATTTACATTTCCGCCGAGCACCCTGGCACGAGAATAGAGACCTCTCTGAACACCACAATGTTACGTGAACTCTGGTCAGGAATAATATTTCACTTGTAGTATAGCACCAGCACTAATCAGCCAACAGGCACCACAAGCTTGGTTTTCTTTTTTCCAGGGTAAGAAAGTCATTTTCTGTTGAATCATTCACTATAAACACAATGAAAAGGTCAAAGTGTCTTTGGACCTACCTCATACAGAAGACAGCCCAGGGACCAGATATCTGACTTAAAATTGTAGCCATTCTCATGGATTCTCTCGGGTGACATGTAGTAAGGTGTTCCCACTGACACACAGAAAACAACAGACTTGTCATTTTGTGCACAAATGAAAAAGATGAAAACACTATTTATGCAGTAGTTTAAGTGTTAAACCTTATAGTAGGAAAACACATACGACAGTGAATTGTTTATTTATTTATTTTTTTATTACCACACCCCCAAGATATCTTTGTTTAGATTTTTGTTTTACACCGTTTCCATTTTCGTCACTAAAATATTTAATTCTGTGTTCTATATGATCTGCATGCCTGAATCAAGAGCTGATCTGACAGAAAATTATGCACAACATAGAAATTGTGCATAAACGTGTGTTGTGTGTGTGCGTCACCTAAAGAATGTGCTACAGTGGTCTTGGAACTGAAGAAGCGTCCTAGTCCAAGGTCTCCCAGCTTTACCTCCCCGGTGGCTGTTATAAACACGTTGGCTGGCTTGATATCTGGTTTAAACACATGCACACATTGACATTCATTGCAAATACACTGCAATTCTGTTCTAAACCCAAGAATATAGTGACATTATATACACTCTACACACAGTAGTTGATTTCCTGCAACTATGAGAGGTGTGCTTATGGCTAATTCAATTTTGAGAAAGAACCATGCCGTTTCCTGTTTACAGACAAGTTACAGCTCCAACATTTACCGCGTCCAGTGAAAACTGCTGTAATTACGTCACAAACCAATTCAACTTTGCTTGGTTTTGGGGGGATATTAGAAATGTTTGGTCTGTGCTGTTATTTTTCTATTTAACAATACTTTCCATTAAAATAGAAAAACAAAAATCACAATTTCTTTGAAAATCAGATTTAAAAAGATTTAGGTAGGCCAAAAAACATAATCTGATTTTCAGTGAAACAGACACCTTACTGTGATTTTCTTTTTTAATTTTAATGGAAAGCATCATTATCAATATAAAAATCACAACTTCTCTGACAATCAGATTCTGCTTTTTGGCCTAAATCTTTTCCAACCTGGCAAGTACCACAGTATTAAAATACAAACTCCATACCAAAATAGTTTTGGGCATGTTGAATAAAGTGCAAATAACAACAGGATCCAACATTTTGCAAATTGTTTTTTCCTTTGGAAAGAGATTCTTTTTATTTTAACACCATGTAACATGTTATTATTCCCAATTGCTGGATACACCTGTACATATCAGTTCCTTGTATTTTAATTTTGACTGACAAAAGAAAGAAGTTTAGGAAGATATGAATGCACAACAACTGAGGTGTTTGAGCAGATTAACTACATCAGCATAATGATGGCAATGGAGATGAGGTGTGCATGGTAAAAATGCAAAGTGGAGTTGTTTACCACGGTGCATTACTCTGCGTGAATGCATGTGCTCCAGAGCGCTGCAGAGTTGCACAAAATATTTCCAAATTGTTCTCTCTGGGATAAGTCGTCTCTTCTTCTTGAAGTACTGAACAGAAAGAAGGAAGAAGTGTAACTAATCTAATTCTACATGTTAGAACAATGACACAATATTATTGCTCTAACTATCCCTCAATCATATAAACACACTTTCAGCTCTTTATTCCTAGCACTTTAAGTGTTTTGTCTAGCTTTTACACACACACAAACATAGGTGAAGCGGCCTCCTTTTCCTTGGATTGGCCTGTCTGATTTATTGTCAAAGCAGTGTTGCTGCCTCTTTCTGTTGATACTGTTTATATGGTTATTGGTTTATTGGTTATAATAAAGCTTTATTTTGTGTTAAACACCTCTGCCTGGTGTCCTTTTCATTCCAATCCGGATCAAATTGTTACTGTCCTCCACCCTGTTTGCCTAGCTTTCATGTGGGGACGTAAAATGAAGATAGCTGAGACTTTATTTATAAATGCTTTACAAGGCAAAAATAGTCCTCACTTTAAATGAGGCCACACAAATATTAATTAAACCTTTATTAACACCTTCACAAACAATGAGCTCATGTCTTTATCATTATATATTTGAAATTAATGTGCACTTAAATATTTAAATCACTTCTTCAGACTTTTATTATATATGAGCTTATTAATTAACAATACATTTTTATATGTGAATTGATAAATTACATACTAAGTAATAACTGTATCCAAAATCCAAGCATAAATTCAAATAATCACAGGAATACTCAGGGTCATTTATATACAAAAAGTTAACCAAGGAAGTGGAAAAATATTGGCAACTCCTAGCACTATCCCTCAGCCTATTAGTAAACACACCTATGACATCAATTTCAAAATCCTATGTTGCATCGTTCTCGAGTTGTTGAATTCACAAGAAAACATTTCCTCTGATCTTTGACTGAGATTTGAACGAGTCATAGGGTTTTCTGACCTTTATCATCTGGGACAGATCTCCAGCATCCGCAAGCTCCAGAACAATGTTGAGCTCATTTTCTTCAATAAAAGAATCAAGGTACTTGATTACATTGGGGTGATTCAGCTGCTGCAGTGGACAAACAAAAGAAAAATGGTAGCGTCAACGGAGCTGTCACAAGCAAGATATATAGCAGAGCCGTCCATGCAAATGTTTCAAACACATTTTATAAAATACTGGCGGCATCAAATGCCATTAATTTCAAGATCCTGTGCTGCCTCACACGATTTCCTGAAAACTCAGTGACCTTCGCCAAGGTCATTGTCACTGAGTTTTAAACACATCTGAGATTTTTAGTAGATACACCTATGGTGAACTCGAAACTCTTACATTGCCTCACTCTCAAGTTATAGCATTCACAAACTTGGGTCCATGCCATCTACCTGTCTGGCAGAGTGACCACCAGTGTTGGTCAAGTTACTTGAAAAAAGTAATTAGTCGCTATTTACTGATTACTTATTTTCAAAAGTAATTAGTTACTTTACTACTTGGTTACTTTTTAAAAACATGATACATAACCTGAATATATAATAAAGCAATAGACCTTTCAGCCCAATTGTATTTTTTCTGCATAATCAATCATATAAAATTGAATCAAATGAAAAAGTCTCTTTTTAAAACTTGTTAATCCTTTAACTCTATGCACATTGCATCAAGCAAAAATTTAATTATATGCAACATTCTCTGACTGGAAGAAATTTGTTTAACATTTAAACCTATTTTCCGCTTATTCCAGCATATAAAATTAAATCTTTTTTTTTATGTTTACACTCACTCTTTCAAATAGATGCAAGTAAAACAAAGCAAAAAATAAATGAAATCAAAGACTCAGCGACACCGAGTCCTGTCGCTCTTAAATCTATTTTCACCTGTTTAGCAGGAGGAGGTTTGCGGTCATGTCAGTGGGGGGGATCAGGGGGTTTCTCTGAATTTCACATTCCCGTGGCAGCATGCTAGGTGCTTGTTCAGATTTGAAATTTAATTTTTTTCGCTGTAGAAAGAAGTTTTCTTCCTACGCAGAGTGTACAGTGGACGCTAATGTTTTTGTCACTTTTTATGGAATCAAACTCAAAGTAATGTCAGTACTTCCAAGCTTTAAACGCTGCATGGTCGTACTCTCTCCCACACTCCATATTATCCATTGTTGATCTAAACGTGTGTTGCTACCATGGACGTCGCACGTTCGTACGTCATTGTCATTAGACACTCTCACAAACAAAATCACGGTTTAGTAACACAGTAACGCAGGATGCTTATGGAAAAGTAACAATAATCTAATTACAATCCCTTACTTTAATCGTTACTTGAAAAAGTAATCAGATTACAGTAATGTGTTACTTGTGTTAATGCGTTACTGCCCATCTTTGGTGACCACAAGTCTTTAATGGCTGGGAGTAAAAAGCATTCAGATGTAGCCTCAGATTTGAGACTGGTTCTTATATGCCACTTTTCTACTCTGCCTGAGCACTTAAAGCAGTTTATACAACTTGCCTCATTCACACCGATTCATACAAACACTGTTTTTTATCCTTAAGTACTTTTTATCTAACACAGCGGTCCCCAACCTTTTTTGCCACGGACCGGTTTATGCCCGACAATATTTTCATGGACCGGCCTTTAAGGTGTCACGGATAAATACAACAAAATAAAACTAGTACCGGTACCGAAAAAAAGAAAATTTATTCATAACACACGTGAAAAGACCAAGGAAAACCGAGTAAATGATAAAAACAATAACAAAATAACGCTGAAAACCGATAAAACCCCTGAAAACCATACATTTCACACCTGAGCCTCAAAACTCTCGCGGCCCGGTACCAAACGACTCACGGACCAGTACCGGTCCGAGGCCCGGGGGTTGGGAACCGCTGATCTAACATTTATACTCCGATGGCGACATCGGAGAGCCACTTGGGGTTAGAATCTTGCCCAAGGATATTAGGCACACAGACTTGAGCAGCAAAGGATTGAACCACCAACCTTCCAATTAGTGATGACCTGGTCTTTCTCCTGAGTAACCGCCACCCAATTTCGCACTCATTCACTTATTATCAACCAGAGTATAATTTGCTTTGACAGACTTTACCTTCAGTAAATCAATCTCTTTGATGCAGTCCTGACGAGCCTTAGCATCCATCATCTCGAAGATCTGCAAAGATACATTGTGAGCAAATGTGGAAAGAAAGAACTTCATTTTAACTGAAAGAGACCTCCTGCAAATCTTCAACAAGCAGTTTAGTGGTGAGGGAAGAAAAGACAATTTGGAAAAATTAATTACTCAAGTCAGCTAAAAGCAGTCAATAGAAGAGAAACAATCTAAATAAACCATCAGTAATTATTAAGGCTGTATTATATTGAGACTGTGACACTATTGACACGATAATCAGCTTCTGTTTGAGTAAAGTTCTGATAGCTCCTCCACATTGTGTTGGCTCATGACGCTTAAGAAAACAACAATGGAGGAATCACTGTCTTACATTTAGTTATAGTTCTTTCAGATAGATATCTAGTGTACTGAAACTCACCCCCAGTGCTGTGTAGTCCATTATTGTAAAATTAAATGTTTTAAGAAATAACCACGTCAGGAAATACAGTCCCAATTCCCCAAAATTTGGAAAAGATATGTAAATGTAAATACAACATAATGAAATGATTCGTAAATGTCATAAACCCACGTTTTATTCACAACAGAACACATAAAACAATACCAAATGTTTAAAGTGATAAAATGAACAATTTTGCAAAAAATATTGGCTAATTTTTTAATTTGATGGCAGCAACAGGTCTAAAAAAAGTTGGGGCAAGGTCATGTTTACCACTGTGTACCATCCCGCATTTTTTAACAACAGTGAATAAAAATGTAGGAACTGAAGAGACCAGTTGATGGAGAGGAATGTTGTGCCATTCTTGTCTAGTACGGGATTCTAGCTGCTTAAAGGTCCCAAGTATTCTTTGTCACATTTTTTTGTTTCCTAATAAGTCAAATGCTTTCAACTGGTAAAAGGTCTGGACTGCAGGCACATCAGTTCAGCACTTAACATCTTCTCTACAAAGTCATGCTGTTTAAATAGATGTAGTATGCGGTTTAGCATTATCTTGCTGAAATATGCAAGACCTTCCCTTAAGATGATGTCTGGATGGGAGCGCATGTCAGTATAAGACCTGTATATACAGTTGTGGTCAAAAGTTTACATACACTTGTAAAGAATATAATATAATGGCTCTACCGAGCGTCCCGTTATTTCTAAAACTCTGATTTTTCTCTGATAGAGTGATTGGAACAGATACTTCTTTGTCACAAAAACAACCAAGAAAGTTGGTTCTCTAATGACTTTATTATGGGTTAACAGAAAAAAGTGATCACATCTGCTGGGTCAGAAATATACATACAGCAGTGCTAATATTTGGTTACATGTCCCTTAGCCATTTTCACTGCAATTAGGCGCTTTTGGTAGCCATCCACAAGCTTCTGGCAAGCTTCTGGTTGAATCTTTGACCACTCCTCTTGACAGAATTGGTGCAGTTCAGTTAAATTTGATGGCTTTCTGACATGGACTTGTTTCTTCAGCATTGTCCACATGTTTTCAATGGGGTTTAAGTCAGGACTTTGGGAAGGCCATTCTAAAACCTTTATTCTAGCCTGACTTAGCCATTCCTTTACCACTTTTGATGTGTGTTTGGGGTCATTGTCCTGTTGGAACACCCAACTGCGCCCAAGACCCAACCTGTGTGCTGATGATTTTAGGTTATGTTGAAGAATGTGAAGGTAATCCTCCTTCTTCATTATCCCATTTACTCTCTGTAAAGCACCAGTTCCATTGGCAGCAAAACAGCCCCACAGCATAATACTCCCACCACCATGCTTGATTGTAGGCATGGTGTTCTTGGGGTTAAAGGCCTCACCTTTTCTCCTCCAAACATATTGCTGGGCATTGTGGCCAAAAAGCTCGATTTTTGTTTCGTCTGACCACAGAACTTTCCTCCAGAAGGTCTTATCTTTGTCCATGTGATCAGCAGCAAACTTCAGTCGAGCCTTAAGGTGCCGCTTTTGGAGCAGGGGCTTCCTTCTTGCACGGCAGCCTCTCAGTCCATGGAGATGCAAAACACGTTTGACTGTGGACAATGACACCTGTGTTCCAGCAGCTTCAAATTCTTGGCAGATCTGCTTTTTGGTGATTCTTGGTTGACTCTTCACCCTCCTGACCAATTTTCTCTCAGCAGCAGGTGATAGCTTGCGTTTTCTTCCTGATCTTGGCAGTGACGAAACAGTGCCATGCACTTTATACTTACAAACAATTGTTTGCACTGTTGCTCTTGGGACATGCAGCTGCTTTGAAATGGCCCCAAGTGACTTTCCTGACTTGTTCAAGTCAATAATTCGCTTTTTCAGATCCATGCTGAGCTCCTTTGACTTTCCCATTGTGGCGTTTGTGGGCGTTTGTATCCAATGAGCCCTATTTAACTGGCCTGAGAGAAGTCACCAGCTGTCGTCACTCATAATCACTCACAAGCAGTTAAGAGGCCATGCTATGAAGCTCAGTTCACTGACAACTTTCTAAGTCACCAAAATTGCTAATTCATGTTGCCGTATGATTATTTTTGACCCAGCAAATGTGATCACCTTTTTCTGTTGACCCATAATAAAGTCATTAAAGAACCAAACTTCATGAATGTTTTTTGTGACAAAGTAGTATTTGTTCCAATCGCTCTATCAGAGAAAAATCAGAGTTTTAGAAATAACGGAACGCTCGGTAGAGCCATTATTTTATATTCTTTACAAGTGTATGTAAACTTTTGACCACAACTGTACCTTTCAGCACCACTGAGTTGCTGCTGTTTCGATTAGCATATATCCACAGTAACAAGATTACATGCATTAGTCATTACAACTGATTACATGATCAAATCTTAGTTTGACTTTATTAATAGATCATAAAACCATCTCCATCTTCTTTGTCAGACTATCTTTATTAAATTATAAGTATTTCTGAGATCTTCCGTAGATGTGCATGTCTACCTCTTTCTCACGGTAGAATAATGTGTCAATTAATAAACAGTTATGAGTGGGTGAATGCCAAAGGCACAGCTTTCCTCATTTACCATTGTTATTAACAAGTAAAAGATGGTTTGTTTTCCACAAAACTCATGTTTCAGAATGAGAACACAGAAGATGAAGTCTTTCTGTGCAGTGAAATATTAAAATACTTAACTCTAAACAGGTCTAGGGAGTGTTGAGTTTGAATAAACACTATAATGGAGAACATTTGGGTAGCGTGGGAGCAGACAGAAAGATCTCATGAAAGATCTCATATGGATTACTATAACTATACTCTAATTGGTTTATTAAACAGAAGGAAGATCAAGAGCTCAGGTATCTTAGGCTCCTGAGGGAAATAATCATCAGTCAGTGGAAGATGAAATACAGTGTTAATGTAATTCAAGCAATGTGTTCCTTGTTTGGTCTGAATTTTACTTAACATGAAAACTAGTAGCTATCAACAGCTGTTAAGGTGGAATGCTTTCTTGCACCCTACTCTGATGCAATTAAGACGAAAGAGTTGAAGATATGAATCAATAAACACTTTGGGAAAGATTTTTCAACTTTTCTTTTTAGGCTAGTCTTATTGCTTTTCTATTTGCAGGAACTTTTGTGAGTATAAAATTTTGGAAGGATAGTATTTGAATAAATTACAATTTCATTAAATCCCAAGAAAAAGTATGTCTTAGTTTGTGTTTGGTGCAACTGTGATAGCTGCCACTAGTCGCCTCACTCAATCCTCACCCTGCAGGTTTAAAGCTAAGCCCAACATACTTCTACTCCTGAGGAATACTGGTATTATACTGGTAACACAGCAGAACTGAATTCAGCTTCATGCATCTTGGTTTTACAGGCAGCCAATTTAATTTTTACCGTGAGTTAAGCAGTTTGCAGTGTTTTAGGCGTATAGTCATAAGTCCTTTCATATAGTCACATATTTTCCTTTCTATATATCAGAAGAGAGGTTCACACAAGAGAGGGAATGAGACTCACTGTGGTTTAGCTTTCACAAGGAGGATGTCAAAATAAATGCAGTAATTTGCAAAATATGCCATAAAACTGAGGCTTTAAGTAATCAAGTTAAACACATTAACTTGCAAAACACCAATTTCCACTGTAATAAACATAAACAGGAAATGACATTGCACTGCAGTGAGATCTAACACCACATGTATGGCGACTAAGTACAAAGAGCTGTACCTGGACCTTCTTGAGTGCCACCAGCTGTCCATCAAGCAGATATGTTGCTTTATAGACCTCACTGAACTGACCCCGACCGATCTTCTTCTCAATGTGGAAGTTTGCCATTGTGCAGCAGTAATTATAGCTTGGAACATTTTTCTGAACAGCAGTAAAACAAAGAAGTATATTATAACTCAATAGATGTAATTTTTTTCTTTCAGCTTAGTGATTTTAACATATCTTTCAATACTATGTGTTGTTTCAAAGTCTAAGGCTAATACAGACAGAACATTTTGAATATGTTGATGGTAGTTATCATCAACTACCACATGCTAATAGAAGAAAAACATTACACTCTGTTAGTCACAGTGTCTAAAATTATCTTGTACAGTGCTTTAACTTACAATGTCATATAGACACTATACATCTTGGAACATGTAATGCTCTTCTTTTGGCAAAAAAAAAAAAAAAATAGAAAAAGAAAAAGAAAAAAGGCCAATACTATTTTTTGGGTCAATACTACTACTACTACCTACCTGATTTTCCTGGCTTGGTATCTTGTAGAGATTATTGTGTTTGTCTAAGGCAGGCTGGTTGTTGTTCTGCACCTCCATGTTTGCATCACACCTACCCACCTCTGCAACAAAGAATAGTTGAAATGACTTATTTAAAATCATGGTACATTTGCTTAAAATATTTTAAAAAAACGCAAAAAACTCCAGTCATAATACGCAGAAACTGGGATAAAGTGTAAGCATGAAAAACTAGTTAATACATTTATTACTTCTAGGTTGAACTACCTCCTTCAGTTAATTCAAAATGCTGCAGCAAGAGTTATGACAGGGACTAGAAAGAGAGAGCATTTTTCTCCTATATCTGCTTCTGGCTTAGCTTCCTGTTAAATCCAGAATTTAAATCCAAATTTAAAATACTCCCACCACAAGGTCTTGAATAATCAGGCCATGTTATCTTAATGACCTCATAGTAGCATATCACCCCATTAGAGCACTTCGCTGTCAGACTGCTGACTTACTTGTGGTATTTAAAAGTAGAATGGAGGCAGAGCCTTTAGCTCCCAGGCCCTCTTTCTGTGGAACCAGATTCTACTTGGATTTAAGACACAGACACCCTCACTACTTTTAAGATTAGGTTTAAAATTTAGCTTTTTAATAAAGCATATAGTTATGGCTGGATCAGGAGAGCCTGAATCCTCCCTTAGTTACACTGCAATAGGTCTAGGCTATTCCCATGATGCACTGAGTGTTTCTTCTTCACTCAATATGTGTTTATATCCCTCCCTGCATTTAACCATTAATCTTTGTTATTAATCTTAATCACTATTAATCTCTGACTCTTTTCCACAGTGTTTTTTTTTTTCTTCTCCCCTCACTCTGAACCGGTCACGGCAGATGGCTGCACCTCCTTGAGGCCGGTTCTGCCACAGGTTTCTACCAGCTACAAGATGTTTTTTTCTTTCTCCATTTCACCAAAGTGCTTTTTCATAGGGGATCATCTGGTTGTTAGGTTTTCTCTGTATTATTGTAGGGTCTTTATCTTAATATAAAGTGTCAGGCAACTGTTGTTGTGATTTGGTTGTATGAAACTGAATTGAATGTACATACATATGAAATAAGATGTCTGTTTAAAATGTACATGCATTTCTTGGTCTTTACTTATATGAATTATTGTATTACTACATGGTCACAGGATGGTCTTTATTAGGGGTGGGTTTTGATTATCGATTTAGGGATTAAAATCGATTCTAGCTTGGATAACGTGATATCATTCATTAAAATCCTGAACCGATTTTTAAATATAAATTTATTTTGCCCGAAACGCCAGAATCTCAGGTTAAACCTCACAAAATTTCAACAACCACCAAACAGCTAAAACAGTAAATGAGAGCAGGTACACAGATTCTGCACAAAGATGTAAACACAAAGCACGGACCCGCCGACAGATCGGAATCAGTGAGATGTCGCCTTTCTCACCCGATGGCACGGTCATGGACATGGTCGGGGCTGAAAGCCAACAGCTCACTGATTCTAATGTTTCGGCGGGTCCATGCTTTGTGTTTACGTCCTTTTTGCGCTAGATTCTGAAGCTGCAGGTTTTATCTCTCTCCAAAAAATATTGATTGAACCAGCAGCAAAAGAAGATCCAAACTACGCTTCACATAAACATCATCATGAATTCCTTACTTTTGCTGTTTCGCTTCCAGCACGATCAAAATCACACTTCATGCACAGCTCTCACTCTCTCTCTGTGTACTTCAAGAACAGCTTCCAATCTAAAAATCTCTGTTTTCTGCATTATTCGCTTGTTTATTACGCACAAGTCTACCGTTGTTTGCAGCGCTGTCAGCCGCTGTTTTTTTTTTTTTTTCCTTTTCCTTTCTTCCGAAAAGAAAGCCTCATTTCTGCTGTTCAATACTGAACAAATTTAAACTTTTTAAAATTGTGCAAAATGCTTAGCTGTGTTCCTAATACAACCTCTGTAACTTTGCTCTGCTTCACTTCAGTAGCATCAGGTAATGTTCATATGTTGATTAATGGTTTTCTTTTGTTTTTGATCTAGCGCAGAATATTTTTAAGGTCAAATTCTGCAATAGAATCCCGGACCAGGAAAGTCGCCTTCATGTTTTTCTGCGCTTTATCCTCAGTTACTCTGACACAAAGGCATCTGCTGTGATGTTTACACCTTTGATAAAGTCTGGCAAGTGTCAGCTTTCGTTTTTATAAAAGATATGGATATGTACTGATACGTGAGCAGAATTATAATATTTCTGACTGTCTGAGGCAAAATTTCCAGATTCAAATTGAATCGAATCAAATCGTGGATCAAATCGATTCGGGAGATCAGTGACGATACCCAGCCCTAGTCTTTACGCTTTATAACCATTACAGTTTGTATATACCTGTGATTTGGCACATATAGATAAAAATAAAATTAGTTAAAATCAAGATGACCTGTTAGTTTAAGACATGTAGCTCTTGAACTTACTTCTCTAGGTGTTCTTTCATATACAGTGGTATGCAAAAGTCTGGGCACCCTTGATAATTTTCATGATTTTCCTTCATAAATCATTGGTTGTTTGGATCAGCAATTTCATTTAAATATATCATATAGTAGATGAACACAATGATATTTGAGAAGTGAAATGAAGCTTATAGGATTTACAGAAAGTGTGCAATAGTTACTTAAACTAAATTAGGTAGGTGCATACATTTGGGCACCCCAACAGAAAAATTATATCAATATTTAGTAGATCCTCCTTTTGCAGAAATAATGCCTCCAAACACTTCCTATAGCTTCCAATGAGAGTCTGGATTCTGATTGAAGGTATTTTGGACCTTTCGTCTTTACAAAACATTAGTTCAGTCAGGTTTGATGATTTCACAGCATGGACAGCCCGCTTTAAGTCACACCATAGCTTTTCAATAATATTCAGGTCTGGGGACTGAGATGGCCATTCCAGAACATTGTACTTGATCCTCTGCCTGATTTTGAACAGTGTTAAGGGTCGTTGTCTTGTTGAAATATCCAGCCCTGGTGCAACTTCAACTTTGTCACTGATTCTTGAACATTGTTCTCTCTTTATGCACTGAAGCTGGCACGTTCCCTGAGTTTTTCCAGCAAGATGGTGCACCACCACATTATGGGTGCCAGGTCCGAGCATTCCTAGATGAACAGTTTCCTGGAAAGTGGATTGGTCGTCGTGGGCCAGTTGAATGGCCCCCAAGGTCTCCCGATCTGACCCCCTTAGACTTTTATCTTTGGGGTCATCTGAAGGCAATTGTCTATGGTGTGAAGATACGAGATGTGCAGCACCTGAAACTATGGATACTGGATGCCTGTTCTGGCATTTCTCCTGCGGTGTTGCTATCAGTGTGTGAAGCGTGGGAGAAGAGGGTTGCATTGACAATTCAACACAATGGGCAGCACATTGAACACATTTTATAAGTGGTCAGAAACTTGTAAATAACTCATGAAAGAATAAAGTTACGTTGAAACTGAGCACACCATTGTTTTTCTTGTGACATTACCAATAAGTTTGATGTGTCACATGGCCCTCTTCCTATTGAAAAAACAAAAGTTGTATCCAAGATGGCCGACTTCTAAATGATCACCATGGTCACCACCCATCTTGAGGAGTTTGCCCCCTCACATATACTAATGTGCCACAAACAGGACTTTAATATCACCAACCATTCCCATGTTATTACGGTGTATCCATATAAATGGCCCACCCTGTACTTGTCACGTGCAGACTCCTACATCATTATGATGAAAGCATTGGGGTTCAATTTGCCCAAAGACACTTCAACATGCTGAATGGAGGAGTGAGGGATTGATTGATTGGTGGATGACCCGACTCAACCCCTGAGTCACAGCTGTAACGTTCAACTTGGCAGTGTACAGGTCACATCCATAGGGCAAGACTGCACAGTTGGGTATGTTTAACTACCCAACTGAACATCATATAAGAGCATTTTTATAGTTTATTACAAGAATCAGATTTACTTTCTATGGATAGTTATCCAAATCATAACAACTCTCGAATAGGGTAATTTTTTTAATGACTCATTCACCTGGATACTGTACTTAATTGCAATGTGGAGTCATTAACTCTTCATTAACCTTTCTCCAGTTACAAAAGGACTCTGTTGCCAGGTTTCGGCAACAGGTTTGGGTCCTGTGGTGACTACAACAATTCAAGCCTTTGTTCTAGCTTTACTGGGAAAAAAAACAAAGCTATTTTCAGACCACCAGATCACTAAAAGTGACTCAAAATAGCTGGTACTGCATCTCTGTGTGTGCTAAGTTATTATGACTAGATGAGTTATTTTAACAATTTTGTACCTTCTCTCGCAACTTAAGAGTCCAATAAAAACAAACCAAAAGCAAACGTTTTGGATCAATTTAAGTTTTTTTAAGGAATTTTCAAAACAACCTGATAATAATTAATTATAATAGTCCAGCCTAGAAAGTAATAAATGCATTGCCAAATGCAAATATGACATGCTTAGAGCAGATACCAACTGATCGCTGTAACAAGGTCCATGCTAATCATACACTAATCAGGACATCTGATTACCAGAAGTTAAGAAAAAGAGTGAATAGCAGAATAAGCTGTTTGGCATTGGTAGAGTTTGGCATTTTCATGGGCACAACTATGCTACTCAACCCACAAATGCATTTTTGCTAAGTTGTATGCACATATGTTTTTGACTTTTTGCAAAAGTGTCAAGGAATACCCACACCTGTGAAATTAAAATGTATTGTTTCTGATTATCTTTTTTCTCACATGCAGCTTCATGTAGTGAAGAAGAGCATGCAGAGGGTTGATGAGACATGCTAAGGTAAGATGGTGGCATCTGCTGTGGGGACCCCTAACGGGAGCAGCCAAAAGAACAACAATCTGACATAGCTGCCACGCCCTCATATGCCAGCAGAAAATCGTTGTTGATTGAAGTTGCTCAATGTCATTGGCAATCTCTGGATGCCACATGACTATTAAGTCGCTTCCTGTGTAGACAGTCTTACTACTCAACCTTTCCTTTCATATTCAAAGATGTCGAGTGCTCTATGAAACTATTGCCCAATGGCTTTTGGCTACTGTTGGTAAAAGAACAAAAACTTAATTGGGTAATTTCAACAGGTCACATGATAGAGTGAGGCAACATCTCACAGTGGTTTCACCTAAAACTTCTAGTTGTAATGACCCATACCTTTTTTTCCCACACCTTGGCTCATGTGATGAGCATATGATAAGGAGTGGGTCAACAAACATCTTAAAGGACAAACCCCAATACCTGGTACTCCCCAACATTTGGTTTTAGAACTGCAAAAGCTCTTGGATGAGAGTTGAAACCTCTTCAAGAAATTTAAACAAGTACAATGGTTTTCTTATACTGTTTCTACATATAATGTTCACTTCTCCACAGAAACCACACACCCAGACAGGAGGGGTGGGGTACAGCTTGTTACTCATGTTTGATACATAAATATTGTCATTGTTATATGGATGTGTTTTGTTTTGTTTGGGGTTTTTTTGTGTGTATTTTTAAACTAATGCCAGAGATGCTATCACATAATACACCCAATGCCGCATCTCTGTTCTACCCAATTACCTCACGTTGTAATTGACTAACTTAATGTATAATCCAAATTGGTCTAAGTCAAAAGTACAAAAATTATATTCACAGGAAGATAAACCAGGAGCTGCAGAAGTTACGAGTTTTGCAGTGGTTTCCTGTTGTGAAAGAAGAGCCTGCAGAGACGAGAATTACCCCAATAACACTCACCATTACTTCATTTAGCTTGAGTGACAGGTCGCCGATAATTACTTTAAAGTGGCAATGGAAACATGGAAATTAAATGGATGTGAATTTCAGTCCAAGTGTTCTGCTGCGTGCTCTTTTCCGGGCCTGGTGCAGCACGATTGTTTAAAATAGAAAAAAATATATAATATTATGTTTAAACTATAGACCAGGAATCTATAAGGTCTCGTTTCTGTCCGAGTAAGCAGCACGCTAACGTTGCTGCTAACTAGTTAACTGCTACGAAGGTTGTGCAGCTCTCCAAAATGAGGCTGTATCCTGTTCCATGACGCGTGTTATGATTCAGCCACACACGAACTTACTGAAGCGAGCTGCTGCACAATTCTGCGAGCTGCCACCGTCTCCTTACTACTGACTGTGTCTTACCTGGAGAGGAGTCAGTAATGTCCTGCGGCGTGAAGGCCTTCCACATTTTACAACTTCTGTTAGTTCGTGTTGTTGTGCAACTCCTCACACCAACAATGTGAGTCAGACCCCCGCCCCCGAGTCTCTCTCTCCCGCCCCCGAGTGTCTCTCAATCGCCCCCCGCCCCCCGCTCGCTGTCCAGCAGCTTGTTCAATAGAGCTCGCTGATAACTGAACAACAGAAAGATACGACAAAGTTTTCAGTCTCTGGTTGCTAAAGTGGACGCGAAATTGTGAGAAGTGTTTGAGCAAAGTGGGTCAGTAGTCTCCGCGCCCTGCTTCTAAGTCTCCTGCATACGGGATGGGGCTTTTTTTTAAGAGTCTGGTCTGAAAATAGATTTGTATAAATTAACATGTTGAAACGAAAGAAAAAAACGTGGTGACAGATGAGGTTGAAACGGAGATGAAATTTCTATTAAACGTTAATCATTCGGGGGAAAAAAACAACTACAAAACAACAAAGCAAGGAAGAACATAATTTAATCTGTTCGGATCTGTAATACAAAATTACTAAAGCAAACTTTTGTATCAAAATGTAAAAAAAAAAGAACAAAGAACAATGAGAGACCTGAACACACACAGGTGCATACATTTTACAATTGTTTATTTATCAAGCATATTTAATTAAACTGAATTAATATACATTTATCCTTGTGCTGTTTTAAGTTATGTTGTGTTAATTATTTGTATATGTATTTTTGATGCTTTGGCAATAGTATTTTGCCATGGTTATTTGGGTCAGTGTTGTTTTTTGTTTGTTTGTTGGGATTTTATATATTTTTTGCCTCTGTACACCACCACAGTGGATACGGCATCAATCAAACGTCAATATGCGATTGAAGTGCAGCCTTTAATTACAGGGTTTTAACAAAAGAATTCAAGGAGGTGTTGTTGCAAATCTTATGGTCCAGGCTTGCAGGCTGATACAGAACTAAGAATAGGGACAGAGCCAGACTAGTTCAAGCTTCACCTTTTTTGTCTCTGCAGTGTGAACCACACCCAAAACATAATTAAACTAAAACAACCTGACCAACATTTATAACAAAAGTGCTGTAAACTGAGAAAATAAATATATATTTAAAGTATATATATATGTGTGTGTGTGTGTGTGTGTGTGTGTGTGTGTGTGTGTGTGTGTGTGTGTACGCACGAGTGCCCGATGCCATCTAGTAGGCTCTGTGCTTATTGTCCAGCTCCATGGAGCCAACTTCCCATAGAATATCAGAATTGGCAGGCCAAGCACTGGCACCCTTTGCTTTTCACAGATGAGAGCAGATTCACCAAGAGCACATGTGACAGAAGTGAAAGGGTCTGGAGAAGCTGTGGAGAATGTCATGCTGCCTGTAAAAGTTTTGGTGTTTGGTGGTGTGTCAGTGATAGTCTGGTGAGGCATATCCATGGAGGGACGCACAGACCTCTACAGGTTAGGCTACGGCACCCTGACTGCCATTCAACATTGGGATGAAATCCTTGGAGCCATTGTCACAGCCAAAGCTTGTGCACTAGGTTCCTCCTGCCCCCAAACTCGCCTGAGCTATTTCTAATAGAAAGCCTCTTGGACATTATATTTTGGTTCAGTTTGTGGGGCAGTGATGGCCTGGTCCAGATCTGGGAGGACATCCCCCATGATACTGTCTGTTATCATAGTAGGAGGATGCCCCGATGTTGTCAGTCATGCATACAAGCATGTAGAGGCTATATAAACTGCTGAATACCACTTTGAATTGCAGCAATGAAATTTCAGCAAAAACAGATTAGTCTGTTGCATCATTTTTTTCCTCTTTGATTTTTGGACTGTCTTTGAATTTAGCCCTGTGTAGGTTGATAATTTTCATTTCCATCAAACAATGTGGCATCCTAACAGATTATCCAGTCCACATCAGCATAAACATCCAGTGTAATTTTTTTTTCCTATTGAGGTCTGATGTGTTTTCAGAAGGTTCATTTAAATATTTTTGAACAGTTTAGAGAATAGTAGAACAAAGATGTAAACTTTGTGGGAATTTTTGTTTTATCATTTTTCTATTTTGCTCTAGTGTTTTGGAAAAAACAGCTTCACTGTAAGAAAAAACACAGGACACACAAATCTGCTGTTTTTTGGAGCATCCGCCCCAATTTTTCCTCTTGTTAATCCACGTAGCTGTCATTTTCATTTATTTTCCTTTTACATTACATTACATTTAAAAACAAAATGTTTGTGACATAAATAATATAATTTATATTTTAGATTATTTCAAAATTAATATTGGTAGAAATATTACTACTTTATATTAAACTATAAATTATCTCCAAAACTGTTTTTAATTATTAGCTATAAAACCTCAAAATGATGTAATAAACTGCACTGGAGCTACCGTTACAGTAAATGCTGAGTAACAGAAACTTTATCGGCTACAGCACCACGCGACCCAATCGTCTTGTACGTATTGTGGAAGCTGTAGTTTCTAATACTAGGTAGCTGTATGTTATTGACATTCACGTCTTCTATTTAGAAGACTACAAATCCCAGGAGCGGCACAAAGTGGAGCGTGACTTACGCATGGCGATTCACCATGGCGGTGTACTGTTGTGTGTGACGGGCAGGTTAGCTTGAGAAAAATACGGAGTGACGCGTCTGCTGCCAGCCACGGCGGGGAGACTAAATAGAGGATGGGGTCTCGAATCAAGTAAGTATATTTCTCGGTGCGTTAGTTAAAACTGTTGTGTTAGCAGTGTTCCACAGAGTCATGGAGAAGATATCGTAGAGTATGAGGCCCTGGCTTGTTGTGACACAGGCTAAAAACACTGAAGGGACCTGAAAAAAAAAAGAAAAAAAAAATAAGAACCTTTTATTTATATATTTTTAATGACACTGAGGTGTACTAGTAACTCAAAGCTTTCCGCGCGGTTAGCGGTGACTGACAGTGAGTGGATATGTAGCCACTTTAAGCATGGTAACTGCATTAGATGTTTTTTTCCCCCCAAAACCGGATGCTACTTTTCAGGACTGAGAAGTGCAGCAGAGACGATGACTGCAGGCTACTCTCGTGGCATGATAGAAAAGGACAACTGATCTATAGATTGGCTTTGGTATACAGATATGGTGTATTTATGAGATTTATATCACTATAAGGACAGATTTAGTAAGAAAAGTCCCGCACTGTGTTGAGACACCATGTTAGTAGGGTTATGTGGAGGCCCTACTTTGCCTGCTTTTTAGGAACAATCCTTACAGTTTGGGCTGGATATCATCACTCATTACTATAACTAATTCAATTTCAAGATTTCAATTCGATTCAATTTAACTCAGTCAGACATATTATAATTATGATCATTTATCAGTATATATCCATATACTTTAAATTTTTTATGTCTATGTATAAAACCAAAGCTGACAGTTGTGAGACTGTATCAGAGGTGTAAGCATCATAACAGATGCCTTTGTGTCAAAGTAGCTGAGGATAAAACACAGAAAAACATAAAGGAGATTTTCCTGGCCTTACTTTTTATAGCAGATAACCAGCTTAAAAATATTCTGCAGAATGTCAAAAACAGAAGAAATCCATGAATCAACAGATAAACATTACCTGATGCTGCTGAAGTGAAGCAGAGCTAAGTTACAGAGGTTTTATTAAAGACATAGCTCAGCGTTTTGCAATTTGGCATATTTTGTAAAAGTTTACACTTATTTGGTATTGAACAGCAGAAATTAAGCTTTCTGGTCGGAGTTCATTTAAAAAAAAAAAAAAAAAAGTCGACAGCACCACACACAACGGTAGACTGGTGCCTAGTAAGCAAGTGAATAATGCAGAAACACAAATTTTTGGTGGTAAACTGGAAGTACCCTGTGGGAATTTATGACAATATTTTTCAAATGCGAAGCGTAGTTTGATCTTCATTTGCTGCTTTTTCAGTGAATTTTGGTCGGAGGGTGACAAACCTGCAGCTTCAGAATCTGTGAAATGTCGACTTTTAGCACCCGATGAGTTGTCTGTGTTCGTGCCGCCGGGTTGCGCTTTGCATTTACATCTTTCTGTGGAATGTGTTTACCTGCTCTTTAATCATTTGGTGTTATAACTCTTTGGTGGTTTTTTGAAATAGTTTTGTGAGCTTTAAGCTGAGATTCTGGTGTTTCTGGCTAAATAAATATATTTAAAAATCAATTCAGGATTTAATGAATCGATATTGCATTATTCAAACTAAAACTGATTTGAATAGGAAAATCAATTTTTTAAACCCACCCCTTGCAATCCCTGAACTTTGGGGCAATGTGTAAAATAAAAAGACAAAAAAACAAGACATAATGCATGGTCTACAACTAATTTCAACTCTATTTCATTGGATAAATGATGTCATCTGACAGAAAGATTTCCTCTGCTTTGCCTTGTTGGCCGTGTCTGGCGATATGGATGATGAGGAACTGTAGATCTTAGACATAATTCTCAAATGCGCCAAACCCCTGGGCCTGCCCACAGTCTGTTTTACACCGGATGTTTGTCGACTAAAGGATTAAATAAACGATTGAAATCTCTTCCTATCAAGACCTTTGTTGAGGATAGTTCTACAAATTTTGGAAATGTTTTGAGTATGAACTCTGAAGAATAATTTAGTGAACAGTAAATGTTCATAATGGTAATTTCCTCACCATGTAAGACTCCCTGAAAAATCAAAACCTGTCACATATTTATCTCTAGCTCACTTTACCAACCTTTACCATTTATGTATTAATACAGCTACACCTATGCTACTACTTGTTGTGAAAGAAGAAAAACATACTTGACCCACCCAACTAGGTTTTTAGCCTAAGATATTCACTGTCTTCTAGGTGAGTTTCTTGTAAAAAGGTATATACAGGGAGTGCAGAATTATTAGGCAAATGAGTATTTTGTCCACATCATCCTCTTCATGCATGTTGTCTTACTCCAAGCTGTATAGGCTCGAAAGCCTACTACCAATTAAGCATATTAGGTGATGTGCATCTCTGTAATGAGAAGGGGTGTGGTCTAATGACATCAACACCCTATATCAGGTGTGCATAATTATTAGGCAACGTCCTTTCCTTTGGCAAAATGGGTCAAAAGAAGGACTTGACAGGCTCAGAAAAGTCAAAAATAGTGAGATATCTTGCAGAGGGATGCAGCAGTCTCAAAATTGCAAAGCTTCTGAAGCGTGATCATCGAACAATCAAGCGTTTCATTCAAAATAGTCAACAGGGTCGCAAGAAGCGTGTGGAAAAACCAAGGGCAAAATAACTGCCCATGAACTGAGAAAAGTCAAGCGTGCAGCTGCCAAGATGCCACTTGCCACCAGTTTGGCCATATTTCAGAGCTGCAACATCACTGGAGTGCCCAAAAGCACAAGGTGTGCAATACTCAGAGACATGGCCAAGGTAAGAAAGGCTGAAAGACGACCACCACTGAACAAGACACACAAGCTGAAACGTCAAGACTGGGCCAAGAAATATCTCAAGACTGGTTTTTCTAAGGTTTTATGGACTGATGAAATGAGAGTGAGTCTTGATGGGCCAGATGGATGGGCCCGTGGCTGGATTGGTAAAGGGCAGAGAGCTCCAGTCCGACTCAGACGCCAGCAAGGTGGAGGTGGAGTACTGGTTTGGGCTGGTATCATCAAAGATGAGCTTGTGGGGCCTTTTCGGGTTGAGGATGGAGTCAAGCTCAACTCCCAGTCCTACTGCCAGTTTCTGGAAGACACCTTCTTCAAGCAGTGGTACAGGAAGAAGTCTGCATCCTTCAAGAAAAACATGATTTTCATGCAGGACAATGCTCCATCACACGCGTCCAAGTACTCCACAGCGTGGCTGGCAAGAAAGGGTATAAAAGAAGAAAAACTAATGACATGGCCTCCTTGTTCACCTGATCTGAACCCCATTGAGAACCTGTGGTCCATCATCAAATGTGAGATTTACAAGGAGGGAAAACAGTACACCTCTCTGAACAGTGTCTGGGAGGCTGTGGTTGCTGCTGCACGCAATGTTGATGGTGAACAGATCAAAACACTGACAGAATCCATGGATGGCAGGCTTTTGAGTGTCCTTGCAAAGAAAGGTGGCTATATTGGTCGCTGATTTGTTTTTGTTTTGTTTTTGAATGTCAGAAATGTATATTTGTGAATGTGGAGATGTTATATTGGTTTCACTGGTAAAAATAAATAATTGAAATGGGTATATATTTGTTTTTTGTTAAGTTGCCTAATAATTATGCACAGTAATAGTCACCTGCACACACAGATATCCCCCTAAAATAGCTAAAACTAAAAACAAACTAAAAACTACTTCCAAAAACATTCAGCTTTGATATTAATGAGTTTTTTGGGTTAATTGAGAACATGGTTGTTGTTCAATAATAAAATTATTCCTCAAAAATACAACTTGCCTAATAATTCTGCACTCCCTATATGCTGCGAGACCTGCTCTACCTCCTGGCTGTAGCTTAACAGTCACTTAACCAAAGCAATCATTAGGCTGTTTTTGGTGGAGCACCTTCTTTGCAACCATTTTCTCCCAAAGCCAGTAACCTCCAGGAACCACTGCCAGTCAGTCTGGGAATATTTCTCCCTGTGGTATCACACCCAATATGGTGGACAGATCTCGACATATGTGCGCAGACACCATGAGAAACATTAATAGTACAGTACTTACCAGAAATTCCTGCAGCTCCTTCAATTTTCGTGTAGGCCACTTTGCAGTGTCCTTTACCAGTTTTCTTCCTTCATCTTTTTGATGGATGTCTAATTCTTGGTTATATGTTTCTTGTGTTATATTTTCTTTCATTTTTGTCTGCAACATAAGTAAACATAAAGCTTTTTTACAAATATATTTTTTGGCCTTTGTTTTTGGGTTTATTAGATGGATGCAGTGAGAACTGACGGGAAAGAGAGAGGGGAGACATGTGGCAAAGGGCCGTGGGTCAGACTCAAACCTGGGGCCAGCCGCTCTCAGCCATGCTGCATATGGTCGCCTGCTCATCTAACTGAACTAAACTGGCGCCCATAAAGCTATTTTTTTTATTATTTGTTGCAGGGAGAACCCTGAGTCTACCTTTGAGGTGTATATGGAGGTGGCCAACCCAGGCATCCACAGTTCTGGTAAGTCCTTAAAAATTACATTTTCTTTTACATATTGATCATGGAACTAGGTATACATAAACAAGTAATAATGAATGTAAAATCCAATATGTTTCAATACATAGAACCCCTTAGAATTACCAGAATTTTCGAAGGCATTAATCACAAAATGTTCTCTGGTTATAGTTATAAAAATACCCTGACCAAACCAGACGTACTTAAGTAACATGGAAAATAAATCGATTTATCATCTTTATCATATCTTTATAGTTCTTGTCATCATAGTATCCACTAGAAATGTTCCAACCAACTAATTTCTTAGCTGACTTAGCAAGGAAATAAAGTTTGACTAGATGACTAGTCTAAGACTAAGAAACACTCAGATATCTTGTTACATTTGAGAACCATTTAGTGGACAATTCCAAAAGTTGTCCAAATAAAGGCATTTGAAACCAGTAATCACATTCTTCTTGAGTCGTCCTGGTGGATGATATTGTTTGTATTGATATTGTTTTGTTGTTTGTTTTATTCACTGAATTATGGTATATCTGGTGGAAGACAGCTGTATAACACTTAGAACATAACAGTTTGCCGGGTTTGGGCGTCAATTAAAATGTGAACAATTAGATTAAATGAGTATCACATCTGGTACTGCCTAGTCACATTATTAACAGTTAGTAGTCTAGTTGACTCTTTGCACACATCCTTAGTATCCACATCCACATCTGCTCATAATACAATTTTCACTGCTGGTTATCTACCTTCCATTCTCTAACACTAGAAAAAAAAACTCAGTTGGAATCGAGTATTTTTCTTGGGACTTTTTTTTTACCCAACCTAATGCACTTTCCCCTCCAATGTTTTATGCAGTCTGATCCCCTGGGGAACCAAAGACCTCCTCAGTTTCTCTGTACACAACTGACTTTAAACTACACAGCATTCTCTGTTCTAACACTGCCTCCACAGGGTCGAACAAACAAGCCTGCCTTCTTGATTATTTTATTCAGCCAGTGATTGTTCTTCTTCTTGGTACAGCTCTCCCAGCAGACCACAGCATAGGGAATTGCATTAGCAACCACCGACTGATACAACATCTGTAGCAGCTTTCAGAGGATGTTCAGCCTCCGCAGGAAAAATAAAGTCGAGCCTACCCTTTCCCAAAAGAGAAGGTGGAATAAAGCTAGCTATTTAGGCCTCCTGTCTCTTTGTGCAATCTCATACTTATTCCAAAACGTTGAGAGAAGGGCCACACCATTTGTTGCATATTACTGTGGATAGTTCTCTGGTACACTTTTTACACGTTTTGCAGCAGACAACAAACTACACTGCTTTATCATGTCAATATCTCTGTCACTACCACTTCCCTTACACTACTTTTAATAGATTTCTGGTAATGTGGAAATGTGAAATTGCTCTTTTTTTCTTCTGTCCTATCTGTTGATGAAGTGTGCCCACACATGGAGTGGAATGGCCCAAACCTTGGGGTGTTGGTTATAGTAATTATGAAATCTTGGCAACAAGTCAAGGATTAGTACATAAAGGGTCCTGCGCCAGTGTACTGTTTTGTAAACTAGAGCAGGGTGATATGACCAAAAATATTTATCGCGATATACATTTGAAAATTTGCGATAACGATATAACTGACAATATAATTGACACTAGACAAAATACTTTACAACTCCACAACTTTATAGTGCAAAGAAAACCCCATCAATGTATTTTCACTTAAACAAGCAGCTGTTTTTTATGTGCATTAAAGTAATATAAAAATTTAACAGTGCAAATCCAAATTCCTCGCTGACAGTTTAACCAAAAGGCATTTCCAGTGGAAATTGGCCGACATATCCTCAGCATAACCATGTATAATATCCACAAAACTTAAAAAGAGGTTATACACACACAATACGGTAATATTATGTTGAAGCACAGTACGTATCACTCCGCGAGGCTCCTGCCTACGATAGCCGTAATGCTCCGACAATTCATCAAGCGGTGCGGGTTCGTAGCTTAGCAAAGTCGTGCTGAAACATTTGACAGATTTTGACAGATGTGTACCACATAAAATCATTTAGAGGTCAGTAAACACAACCAGAATTCATACATAAGGCACACGGGATTATAAGGGGCATTAATTTTAATTGTGCCGTATTTTCCAAAAAACACGGTAATAAAGACGGCCTGCTAGCATGCTCTACCAAAAATAGTGCTTTGTTGTGTATCTGACGGACGAAAGCAAAACCAGTTCCACACTGAAGTTGCAGCATTTTTACAAACCAATTCTGGTTCATCTGTTTCATTCAACGATCCACTTTCGCCCTTCTCATTCTCCGTCGCTGCCATGCTTTTTCCGCCATGTGTGTATGAAAACAAAGACACTGTGCATGCACGTTTTACCCATATTCTATCACGATATTTCATTTTCTTATCGTTGCCCAACATTATACCAGTATTACTGTGAACGGTATGATATGGCTCAGCCCTATTGTAAACTTTAATTTTATTTTGTGATTATTTCATAATTTTTGGCTAGCAAGAAAAAAGTTATGTTAGTAGGAACATTTCAAGAGGTTAAGATGATGGCACCAGCTGAGTTATGGTGATATATCTCAACTCTGTCTCTAAAGCTTTTTTTATCTGCAGCAAGTGACTAATTTCCTGGATACCGAGGAGAGGTTGTTGGCTGTATTTCTAAGAATTTTATCCTGTTTGCAGAGGAAATGATGAAACTGCAGTCTTCAAGATGCAATATCCATTTGTTTTTTATTTACTGTTTTAAGCAGAATGCTTATATTAGAATTGTCATTTGTAAGGGGGATTTATACCTTTGCTTACATTGTTTCTCCCTTGTCATATGAGGGAACAGTGCAACACTCAACATGTTGCAGTAAAGCTCAAACTCACCTCCTGGGCAGAACATACAGTGATGATCAAATCTGCTGATGAGTGCAGACATGATTTTGGTGTAGCAACAAAATAAAAAATTCCTTTTCCAACATGACTGTGCACCAATGCACAAAGCAATAGTAAGACATGGATGGGGGGAATTTGGTAAGACCTTGACTGGTCTTCACAGAGTCCTGACCTCAACTCGACAGAACACCTTTGGGATGAATTAGAGGGCAGACTGTGAGCCAGGCCTTCTTGTCCAACATCAGTGTTTGACCTCACAAATGCCCTTCTGGAAGATTGGTCAAAAATTCCCATAAACACCTAACCTAAAAATCGTGTAAAGCTTTGCCAAAAGAGCTGAAGCTGTTATCATAGTAAACCCATTAAGAATGGGATGTCACTCAAGTTCATGCATGTGAACTGCAAATTTTTGGGTCACTTGGATTTGTTCAATTTTTTTATTTTTTATTTGTAGTTTTTCTGCTTTTTTTTTTTTCTTATGAGAATAACTGTTTAAATTCAAAGTCAGTCAGGTTTCTCTTTTACAAAAGGGATGAGTGATAACTCTCAGATAATTAATTTGCATATTTTGTCTAAACATAAAAAAAGATGATGAAAGAAGTTTTTTCATAGTTTTTTTTTTTTTTCCTCTTAAGGTTTAATGTCACAGCACTGTGAGTTAAGGGTGCAGAAATTAACTAAGAGAACATGTGCGTACAAGACTGAATGTGTCTGCCAGCGACTCCTCATACATATACTGAAAGTGGGGAAACCCCTAAGCCTCATGGATTGGGTCATAGTATTTAGGGTTGTCTTGTTGAAAGGAAGCTGGTGATTTCAGTGACGTCATTTTCTGTCTGTATGTTTCTAACAGGGCCAGAGGTTCGTCGGCAGTTTCCAGACGACTACAGAGATCAGGTCTTTTTCTTTTTTATAGTATTGTACTTTTCCACAGTTGTACATACCATGCTTTCACTTTTTCTCTTTGACAAGCATTATTTTTTATGTAATTTTAATTATTATGTAGTGTCAATAATGTAAATGCCTCTATGCACACTGTTCTCTATGGATAGCTTCACATTACATGTTCCATTTGAGCCCCTCTAAATTTGTTCATGGATTAATGTACTTTATAATCCCTTTCTTTGTACCACAGGAAACTCTTAAAACTGTGTCCAAGTTCTGCTTCCCTTTCAGCATGGACAGGTATACACACATACACATCTGCACCTACATAGGGTTGATTAAATCTAAGAGAATTGAATTAAAATCATTGCTGTGGGTATTCAATGAAGTTTTTGGTGCTGGTACACTATTATTTATGTTAATGACACTATTAAATGCTATAGTATTTTGGCTCGTTTGGGCTATTAGCAAAATTATATACAGTATTTAGCCACACTAAGAACAAGAGGGGAAAAAAGTAATGTTAGATGTTGTTGTTATAAGCTAAAGATGGGTCATTTTGAGATGTTGGTTTGGGGAAATTAAAATAATACAATGCTTTTGTTAGGTGCTGTAGTATAAATGCTAAAACAGTCCATTTTTGCCTGTTTGATTTAAATAGGTGACAATGCTTGATTGCCTTTTTCAGTAAAACATGGATGTCATATCTTGACTTGGACATAAAAGTCTCAAAATGTCTCACTTGAAACATCAAGATGAAAGTCACCTAGGATTTTGAAATTGATACCATATGTTCATCTACTAAGAATCTTAGATGAGTTTCTCAGTGACCTTGACGTCAAGCTTAGTGGTCAAGGTTTCTGAAAATCTTGTGAATGCGATAACTTGAGAACAAGGCGAAGTAGGATTTCGAAATTTTATTCCATAGGTGTATCTCTAGGAGGCTGAGGAATAGCACCAGTTGCCGCCAATATCTTTTTAAAACTATTCAGACCTGATGGGAGTTCAGGAGCTGGCCTAAAGACTGTCCACTAAACTAAGCTCAAATAAAACAGCATTCATTCATTGATTGTTCTGCTTTTATTAAGTTTTATTTGGCACCATTAACAGATGTCCGTTTTATTCTATATGAAGTCGGTTTGTCGATATATTCTGTTTATTTGTGTATCTGTATCTTATGGAAAGGACTTAGTCTTGTCTTCTCCTCCTCTCTCAACCAACAGTCTTTCTGTCAACCAAGTTGGCCAGAACTTTACGTTTGTGTTGACTGACATTGAGAGCAAACAGAGGTTTGGCTTTTGCCGCCTCTCGTCAGGTGCACACACTTGCTACTGTATTCTTAGGTAAGTATGTGTATAGGTGAGTGTGGGGTGTGCGTTCATTGTATTGTGGATTTTTTGTGAAAAGCTGATATAAAACTGTTTTATTGCCAAATAAAAGAAGGTCTAGAAAAACAAATAAGCCTGACTTTTGATGAGATGTTAAATTTGGCAGTAAGATACTGTACATATTTTGTTATCTCCACTAGTGATAACAAATTGACATCCGACTGAGAATCTCGCCCGTGCATCTTCTTTAGCTTTTAAATTTTCTGTGATTATACTTTATTTGCAGTCTTTAAAAATTAGTCATCCTAGTAAGTTCAATTCAATTCAAATCAGTTTAATTTATATAGTGAAAAACCAACAGCCGTCACATCAGGGACCTTTATATTCTAAGGTAAAGACCCTATAATCATAATGAAAAAAATCAGATGACACCTCATGAGCAAGCACTTGGTGACAGTAAGAAGGAAGAATCCCTTTTAACAGGAAGAAATCCCTGACAGAAACGGAGAGGGCCATTTAGGGCAAGCAGTTGGGATTGTCTGTTAAATCTAAAAAAAAATATTGTTTAGATTTAACAGCGAGCCAAGGAAGAGCAGCCAGTACAGGAGTGAAACGTCAAGTCAAATGGACCTCAGACTTGACTAAAAGCAGCTGAAAATGGGTACGTCTATAGCTGATTTAAAAGTGTTCGTTTTTTCCAGTATGGGGTGTCCGACTATTCCAGAGTCTAGCAGCTGTAACTGCAAAGCCCTAGTTGCCTTTAGTTTTTGGGTGAGGCACTGACAGAAAACTAACAGGATGTTGATCTCAGTGACCTGGAGGCAAAAGACAGAATTAAAAGTTCTGTAATATATTGTGGCACTAATCTATGAAGACGTTAAAAAACAAGTACTAAACTTTTTTCATGTATTTAAACCTTCATAGGTAGCCAGTGCAGCTGAGCTAAAACAGGAGTAATATACTGTCTTTCCTTTGAATCAGTTAAAATTAAAGCAGCTGTATTTTGAACCATTTGCAAATTAAAGGGTGTGGAAGTGCCTAATCCTGTGTACAGGGAATTGCAGTAGTTTTTTATATTGCCATTAACCTTGTTTTCAGCTTCTTCTTTTTTTCCAGCTGTATAATGAGCCAGAGGTATGTAGGTTCAAAACTAATTCAGATTATCCTATCCTTCAGATCCTTCAGTTTCAGATATCAAATCCTGCAGTGATTGCTATAAATGTGTGTTGTTGTTGTTGTTGTTGTTGTTGTTGTTGTTGTTGTTGGTGGTGGTGGTGGGGTTTTTTTTTGTTTTGTTTTTAGCTAATGCTTTAGCTACCTAATTTCTGCAACTTGATCAAAGACTTTGCTATGTCTATGATAAGCTGGGCAATCACAGCTGTTGCCAGTTACAGATAACACTTTACTCAAATACTAGCTAGTTATAACAATCACTGAAAAGAAACATAAGCATGTACTTACAGTAAGTACATGCTAAATCCGTTATGATATGTCCATCTGAGCCTACCTAGCATGGGCCCAATCGCCACTACCAGGCAATTAATGTCACATTAGTTGGCTGGGAGTAGTGGTTGAGCTCTCTCTCCTGAACAAGAGCTTTTTTTGAGTGTGAGAGAAAGCTTGAACTGCTGAGCCTGAGTACGAGGTTAATGAACCCCTGATCTACAGAGAACTGTCCATTTGACCATTTTACTGGAACTAACATTCAAATGTATGACGATGAAACTGTAATAATGAAATTGAAGCTGATGCCAAAGATACAAATGTTCTCTTGAATGTTACCACATGGTTGAATCCATGTTGTCTTCACGTGTATTAAAACAATTTTAACTTTCCATTGTCTCTAAGTGCTTGCTCATAGGGGATGATCTGATTGTTGAGGTTTTCTCTGTATTATTGTAAGGTCTTTAGCTTAGAATATAAAGCATATTGAGGAACTGTTGTTGTGATTTGTTGCTATAAAAATAAAATTTAAATTAATTAAATTTAGCTAATACAGCTAACATGTATGTACACTACCAGTCAAAAGTTTGGACACACCTTCTCATTTAATGGTTTTTCTTTATTTTTTTTACTACTTTCTACATTGTAGATACATACTGAAGACATCAAATATATGAAGCAAGTTGTATGAAATTATACAGCAAAGAAAAAATTGATAAATAACTAAATATGTATTTTCTTTTAGATTGCTCAAAGTAGCCACCCTTTGTTTTGTTGATGGCGCTGCAAACCGTTGGCCTTCTCTCAGTGAGCTTCATAATGACAGGTGTGTCTTGTCAGAGTTTATTTGTGGAATTACTAGCTTTCTTAATAGGGTTGCGACCATTAGTTGTGTTGTGCAGAAGTCAGGTTGCTAACAGCTGACAGCCCTATTTGACAACTGTTGGAAATCATATTATAGCAAGAACCAAACAGCTAAGTAAAGAGAAATGACACTCCATCACTACTTTAAGAACTGAAGGTCATTCAATACGGAAAATTGCTAAAACTTTGAATATGCCCCCAAGTGCAGTCACGAAAACCATCGAGTGATTTGAAAAAAAAAACAAAAAACTGGCTCACATGAGCACTCCCCCAGGAAAGGAAGACCAAGAGTCACCTCTTCTGCTGATGATGATAAATTCAGTGGAGTCACCAGCCTCAGAAATTGCAAGTTAAAAGCATCTCAGATTAGAGCCCATATAAATGCCACACAGAGTTCCAGTAGCAGACACATCTCTACATCAACTGTTCAGAGGAGACTGGGGAATCAGGCCTTTATGGTCAAATAGCTGCTAAGAAACCACTACTAAGAAAAGCAACAAGTAGAAGAGATTTGTTTGGGCCAAATTTGAGATCTTTGGTTCCACACTTTGTGTAAGAAAAGGTGAGCAAATAGTCTCTATATGCATGGTTCCCACCATGAAGCATGGAGGAGGAGGTGTGATGGTGTGGGGCATGCTCTGCTGGTGACACTGTTGGGGATTTAATTTTTATGTACAAAACTGAAGGCACACTGAACAAGCATGGCTACCACAGGATCCTGCAGCAACATGCCATCCCATCCGGTTTTGCGTTTAGTTGGACCACCATTTACTTTTCAACAGGGCAATGACCCCAAACACACCTCCAGACTTATAAGGGCTATTTGACCAAGAAGAAGAGTGATGGAGTGCTGTGCCAGATGACTAAACCCAATCAAGATGGTTTAGGATGGACTGCAGAGTGAAGGGAAAAGGCCCAGCAAGCAAAGGGTGGCTATTTTGAAGAGTCTAAAATATGTTTTGAGTTATTTCACACTTTGTTTATTACATAATTCCATGTGTTTAATTCATAGTGTTGATGCCTTCAGTGAGAATCTACAATGTAAAGAGTCCTGAAAATAAAGAAAAACCATTAAATGAAAAAGTGTGTCGAAATGTTTGACTGGTAGCATATATTACTCGGTCTCTTCTCATATTCATTATTGTTTGATTACATGGTCTCAATGCTTTAAAACCATTGCAGGCTCTATATAACTATGAAAACCTTTGAATAAAACGCTTTTGTTGTAACATTATCACCATTGTTAATTTTTTTTTCAAAAGCACCTTATACTTTTTTTTTTTTTTTTTTTTTTTGGTTGAGTACATGAATTACCACATTGTTTGGAATATTTGGCACTTAGTCATTATTATTGTTTTTCTTTTGTTTTATTTTTGGTCAGTCTACATTTTTGTGGTTTCCTGTGTTTCACTTTATTTCTGCCATTGCTGAATGAACTCCACTCTACCTTTTTTAAAAATAGATGATTTCCATCTTGCTTGAATTGTGCTAATTAAAAACTGGTTTTGTGACTTTGTAGCTACCTTCCCTGGTTCGAAGTCTTCTACAAGCTGCTTAATATCCTTGCAGATTACACTGTCAAAGGACAGGTGAGAAATGACACACGATTCATCTTGAAATTGGATTTCTTCACCTCAGTTAGGAATTCATTGGCCAGTCTCTTCATTAGCCAATACATGCATGTCAGATCTTCTGTCCATTTTACTTTTAGCATCAGATACGATCATTGTTTATTGGCCCTGGCTTGCTGGGGCTTTCAAATGTAGCTGCAGTTTTGGGACTTTTTCTGAGACTCTAGCTACACCATAACAGGTTATCGGTTCAGGCTGTGCTATTTGTATTTATTCGCATGAGGACATGCTATCCATGCATTTAGCGTGTTCTGATTAATTTCTTTATTAATTATTTTCATTTATTTATTTTTTTAGGAAAGCCAGTGGCAAGAGCTCCTGTTGTTACTGTATACGCTGCCCATCCCTGAACCTTGTGTCCCCATTCACCTTGGTGTGGTGAGTCTGACTCAACACATCACATCCAACAAAACTCGTAATTACACTGGAAAACACATATTACCTTTCCTTCATACAGAGGAAGTAATGTAATGGAATCACCCATACAAAATCCTGAAACAAGTTTAATTTTTAGCTTTAAAGTGTGACTCCCTCCTGGATTACTACACTAGGTGTTATTATGAATCATCATGCAGGGAATGCTGCTTAGATTTTCTACATTCTTTATTCACACTGTGAAGCACTCAGACACTTGTTGTCTGTCTCTCTCTAGCATTCCTATTTCATTGTGCCTGACACAAAGGAACTTCCCAGCATACCTGAGAATGTGAGTGTTTACTTTTCCTTTATGCTGAAAACATTAAAGTCAAATCTCAAAGCTGCTTTACATTTTGTCAAACAGAAGCCCACCGTTTTGACAGCTGACTCGTATCTCAACTATGACTTTGAAATGAGAGACTTTAGACAGGTTTTTGAGTGCACATGAATATGTGCTTATGTATTTTTTTCTTATGGACATAAACATCTTTTGACTTTTGAGGTCATCCCATGCTATGTGTGTAGATAGACCTACTGAATGGTAAAGTTCCACCCATAGACACAGTAATATCTGCTGTACATTAACAGGGTTACTGCAAATAAATAGTTGACGTACTCTTCTGTAAGAGCAGAAATATAGAAGTGCTCTAGGCTGTCAGGATCAAAAATTATAATGAATAAAAATAGCTTCAGATATTTGATCCTGTAAACCCAAAGTCTCACCTCTTGACAGCTTATGTCAAAATAACTACCCAACATGAAAGAATTTGAATTTCATTGATCACTGGGACATAAAACTAAATGTATAGACTCAAAATGTTTTTTGTTTTTTTGGGGTTTTTTTAAAGGCTGCTGACTTTGCACTAGATTAAGTTATTACTTGGCAGTTAACTGTTACACATTATTACTGTTACAAATTTCTCCCATAGGTCCTGAGTGTTGTGTTTCTGGGAAAGACAAGTTTTTGGTCACATCGAAGCAGTACCTTCTGTCTTCAAGCCAATTTAAAAAGTCATCAACTATGTCCCGCTTGTAATGAAAATGACAAAAAAAAATCATTGGATTAGATTGTTTCTAGTCCAGATCAGCTACTGTAACTTCGATTGGGAGTGCTATAGGGAGTGCATAAATAATGTGCCAAAACATTGGGGCGACCGTGGCTCAGGGGGTTAGGAAGCGTAACTGTAACCGGAAGGTCGCCGGTTCGATCCCTGGGCTCTCTGTCCTGGTCGTTGTGTCCTTGGGCAAGACACTTTACCCTACCGCCTACTGGTGTTGGCCAGAGGGGCCGATGGCGCGAAATGGCAGCCTCGCTTCTGTCAGTCTGCCCCAGGGCAGCTGTGGCTACAACCGTAGCTTGCCTCCACCAGTGTATGAATGCTAGAGTGAATGAATAGTGGCATTGTAAAGCGCTTTGGGTGCCTTGAAAAGCGCTATATAAATCCAATCCATTATTATTATTATTATTATTGTGCAGTTAACATGACTGCCATATTGCACTGCATTTATCAAATGAAATGCACAATATGGAGTTTCACAGGTTGACATTATGTGATTCTCACTGGTCTTTACTGTCACAACTAACTCTTGTTTTTTCTCTTATTTTGTTTGATCCTTGCAGAGAAACCTAACAGAGTACTTTGTAGCAGTAGATGTCAATAACATGCTTCATCTGTACGCTAGTATGCTTTATGAACGTCGAATCCTCATCTGCTGTAGCAAACTTAGCACTGTAAGTAGAGTCCACTTCCTCTTTCTTCTCTCTGTTAATGCTCTGCCAGTTTGATAAGATAAGATAACCTTTATTAGTCCCACACGTGGGAAATTTGAAATTTGTTGGGCCTTGAATATTTCAGTAATTTGTCAATTTGTTAATGACCATGAAGAGATTTTCTTTAAACTGTCATTTTGAAACAATTCCCTTAAAGTGGCCACAGATATCATTTCACCCCATATTTAGAACACTGGTAGTAAACAGGCAAGTGTTGTTACTGAACGATGGAAAATAATGTGCTATATGATCAAATGCAAAAGCCAATGAAGATCTCTTTGGTTTTATTTTGTTTATTTCACTTTCAGTTTTGCTTTTTTGTTTCCCTTTGACATCCAGACACCTTTAATGTAGCTGTAATATAGATTTTGACATTTTTCCATTTGTTTTCCTATTTTTAATTTTCAACCACACCCTGTTGTTCCAACTACCTGAATGAAAGATATAGGTAGCTATCAAGGAAAACAAAATCACTATTCTCCTTTGCTCCACCTCCGAAAATGTTTCCACCCAACCCAGTTCTGAATTAACTGTTTGTTTGTTTGTTTTAAATTCTTTGTACAATAAATTGAACATATTTATGACCCTATACCAAATTTTAATCTCGTAGTTTTACAGTCCCTCAAAGTAGAGAGTGGTGAGTCACGTTTAAGTGAGTATTTGAGCATTGACAAACACACAAATAGACAGAACAAGAACTTAATCTTTCTTGACTGTTTTTACAATTCAGAGGTATCCTATTTGTCACTGGATAAAAAGTGTAGTAAACAGTGGACAGGTTGTGAATTCATCTTTATAAAAATAAACCTAATTGTCCATTGAGGACATATGAAACCACATTGACCAAAACAATTAACTTGGAGATTACAGCCTGAGTCATTAATATGTCTCTATATTATAGGTCTGAAAATTTCAAGGCTTCAGTCTGAAGTTCTGAAGACTTGAACTGTATTTTCACAGTTGCTGTCTGAATGTAAAACGGATTGATACTGTACCCTAGGGCAGTGGTTCCCAAACTTTTTTTGCTGGGCCCCCCTTGTTTTACAAGAAAAATTTGACCCCCCCCCTTTGTGCGCACGAACACATCCTCCAACCACACACACCCATATTTTGCTCCATTGCAGTTTATTTCACACCTCAAGCATTTAGTAAACAATTAAGCAAATACAAGTAATCTGCAATAAATTACAAGTAGTAAGAAAATAAACTACTAACTCTTTTACACTGCGTCCGCACCTACACGGGTATTTTTGAAAACGCAGCTGTTTCGTCCATGTAAACGGCGTTTCGAATCACCAAAAACGATGATTTCTTTAAACTCCTTTTTTGCGTTTACGTGTGGACGAGGAATACAGAGTTCATCACGCAACGTCAAAGGTATGTGGCTATTTTCACATCACGCTGTGCACCACGTTATTGTTTTTTTTTTTGTTTGTTTTTTGCCTGTCCCATTTGGTTCTTTAGCCATCAGAATTGTTGTCTGAAGACCAACACGGATACCCAATGGATTTACTTTGCCAAATGGATCATCGTGGCATTGCAGTATTGGTCCATTTGATCGACCTTTGTTTTTAGTATTTATTATATTTTATTTTCAGATGATACAGACGGGACAGACATGAGTGAGGGATAGGAAAGGGAGAAAGAAAGAGGAGAAGGAGGCAGGTTAAATTTTGGGGACAGCTCTGAAAAGCTAAGAAAGACATTCTCTTTGTGAAGGGCTTGCATGGTTTTTATGCCTCTTTTATGCCAGATCAAATAAGCGGCATAGGTGGTGGCAGGGGAAAATGACGATTTCTTAACAACAGTATTCTGGTAGAGGAGATATGAATTTAAAATGCGACTCTAAACTGAAACCATATCTTAAGTGTAGAGAGCACTATGGGATTTAAAGTAACAAAAGATTTAGAAGAAGTTTAATAATAGATAAGAGAGGTGGGTGAAAAAGGTGGAGAATTGAATTTCAAGTTTACACCAAATCAGATCCGGTGAATTTAGGCAGTAAGTGAATTTACGTTTAAGTATGTGAAGACCAGTAATACATCAAAAATTTTGGTAGGGAAAGATCCCCATTAGAGGTGAACTTTTGCAATAGAGAGAGCCCTTCCACAGAAAAGAAGAAACCATCTGGTCTGAGGACTTAAATAACTGTTTGGACAGAAATAGGGGAATACTATTTCCCCTGACATAAAAAGAGAAACCTGGGTAGCACATTCATTTTGATAACATTAATCCTGCCTATTGGTGACAAAGGGATAGCAGGGGGCTCTAATTTTCAGAAAACTGTGAAGGCAAAGTACGTGTAGTATTAATTCCAAGCACTTAAACCCTGAGGGGCTGAGCTCGAAAGGAATGTCAGATGTCAGTCACCATAGGATGGACTAAATTTGGTTTCTTTGCTCCTTTATGTAAGACACTACTTTATAAATGCAGTGATGTGAAAAAGAAAACAATGTGATTATGGCATCATGTGAAACTTTTTTTTCACATCCCTGAGTTATACACTATTATAAAGTACTGTGACAGTTGGTATTTTTTTCTGCATTTTAGGAAGAACGTATAACATTTAATGAAGAAACCTTTCTAAACCATCGGTCGAGTGCCATGAGACAGTTCCTTCAGAATGCCATTCAGCTGCAGTTCTTCAAACAGGTATTTATATGCTTACACCCCTCACTGTGTCTCTGTGCCTAACACTAAACATTAGCCTACTAACCTTTACCTGTACTGGCACAATGTCTTCACTGTGAAAGTGTAAAGATAAAATAAAAATAAATACATTTTACTATAAAAGGCCACACGCACACACACAAGCTTCCTTTTGCTGGCTCATGTGTTTTGGTTTGACCTGCAGTTCATTGACGGCCGCTTAGACCTGCTGAACTCAGGCGAAGGTTTTAGTGACATCTTTGAGGAGGAGATCAACATGAGTGAATATGCAGGTCAGTATTCACACTGGAATACTATTTATGCTCTGTAATAGGATATGAAATTTCCTCATCTAGTATCCAGTATTCCACCTGCTTGATGCTGTGTATTTTTGTTTCTCCCCCACAGGCAGTGACAAAACCTACCACCAGTGGTTGTTCACTGTAAAGGTAAGCACATCTGAATACTAAGATTAGTTTCTTAACCAAGTTGTATCCATAAAATCAAAGGGGTTAAGAGGGTAATCCCTCAACCTGCACTGCACTCTGCAGCTGTGATATTATGCTGTAAACATAGTATCTCAATTTCTTGTTTTGTTAAAGAAGAGCTTCGGACAGTTTTAATTGATATATTTTACTTATGTCAAACTATATAAGAGTAAAATTTACCCATCTGTTGACAACGCGTTTGCAGATAGATGGAATTTGAAATTCAGCATTTATTAATTTTAAAATAATGGCTCGCTTGAGGGTATATGAATGCACGATGCTCACAGTTACCTGTTGTCAACACAGCCTGTTCCCCTAAGCGCTGTATGCAGTCACCTTTCTGCTAGTCACCTCCGGGAGCTGGACCTATCCGTATATGCGTGAGGTGTCAGGTTACATGCTGGATTATCATGTCTTTAGATTCCGAACTAGTGTAATGGTTTCTGTACTGTTGTCTGTGGAAGACTGCACCTGTCCAGTTACCCGCTCCGCATGACGTGGTGTCCAGCCCCCGACCTAGGATAAGCGAAGTCGAATGGATGGAGTTCATTATCTGCTAGCTGTTAGGTCATGTCTCACACACCGCAATCTCGTAAACGTGTGAAAAACACTACATATATCCCATGATTCAATAACTTGCATAGCCACTTTTAGCAGTAACTTGAAATAATTGTTTTCTGTATAAATTTTTCAGCCTCTCTCTTTTGGAATTTGTGCCCATTTCTTTGTGCAACATTCCAGGTTTTATTTACACAGAGTGCTTTAGTCAGGTTGAGGCCTGGACTTTGACTAGTGCAGCAACTTCATTCTTTCCTTTTACAGTCATGCCGTTGTAGATTTGGTGGTGTACTTGGGATCATTGTCACATTGGATAACCAAGTTTTCAAGTCAGTTCACTTTTATTTATATAGCATCAATTCACGACACCAGTGGCCTCAAGGTGTTTTATATTATAAGGCAAAGACCCTACAATAATACAGAGAAAACTGAGAGAAACTCAACAATTAGAACCCTCCCCCTCGAGCAAGCACTTTGGTGACAGTGGGAAAGAAAAACTCCCCTTTAACAGGAAGAGATCTTCAGCAGAACCAGGCTCAGGGAGGGGTGGCCATCTGCCAAGACCACTTGGGGGTGAGATGATGAAGACAGGACAGAGACATGCTGTGGAAGAGAGCCGGAGATTAATAATACTTAATGATTAAATGCGGATGTGTATAAACACATCGTGTTGTCTGATTCTGCAAACAGACAATGTTATGTTGCATTCACTCCTTTATTCGACTCACTTTGTTCTATGTGTTTCAGTGCTTTATATAATTGTAGGTGCTAATATATAAAAATAAAAATACAACAGGTATAATAAGTATTGAACACATCACCAATTTTCTAAATAAATATATTTCTAAAGATGCTGTTGGCATAAAATTCTCACCAGATGTTGGTAGCTATCCATTCAATCCACACATGCAAAGAAATCAAATCATAGATTATTACACAATGTCCATAAATTGTGTAATAATACGAAATAACGCAGGGAAAAAGAACCAAGCAGGTGACGAAAGGGAGGTGAAAACAAAATCATGACACCAGCTGAAATTCATCAGTAGTTAAAAAGCTGCCACTTAGTGCAAAATAATATCAGCTGTTTTTGTCCTAACTGATGGGTTATAAAAAAAGATGTCTCATTACCAAGGTGTCACACAAGAAACATCTCATATGAGAACAAAATTGAATGTTTTTGCCATAATACACACCATATTTTGAAGTCAAAAGGTTGATGATGGATGTGGGAACATCATGGCATGGGACTGTTTTTCATTATGGCACACTTCATATAATTTAAGGAAGGATAAATGAACAAATGACTGTTTTCTTCTTCACAGCGCACTCATCCTAGACCCTATTCTGTCTTTCTGGAAGTTAATGGGACCATAGTTTAATTTTGTGTTGGTTACTTCCCATCTAGACCAGCACTTTGGTCTATATGGTCACTTTGGAATCAGTTTTTCTGGTGCAGTTTCCATATTGTCTAAAAAACAAAACATCTCTTTGGGTGTTCACAGTTAACAGCTTGTGTCCATGGGTCTGCAGCCATGTTATTTCCAATGCACTGGCAACATGTTTACATCCCTGTCTTGCCTCAGCATCTGTTAGACTACTGTTGGTGAGTGTACTGGGCATCATCTACACTCCAGATTCTCTACATGGTAAAACACATGGTGCCAAGGCACACTCAAATGCGATCTGCAGAATATAATTTATATGTAAAGTATAGTTCATATTTCAGTAAGACACCTTCATGTTTTTGGGCTGACTCCTTTTTTTAATCGAATAATTAATTTCCTCAATGTTTACCTTTTGTCTTGATAAATTTGAATGATCTTGCAATCAGCAAAATAATTGCAGCATCTCTTGCACACTGTTTCTGGAGTTGAATGAGAAAAAATATCTTAATAGGTTGTGGAAGTGCCTGCCAACTAGACTGAAAAGCAGTGTTAAGATTACACAACCAAGCTATTAGCTCATTTATAGCTATGTGTGGCTTTTTTTCCCCCCCAGTGCCCCGATGCCTTACCTCATTGGAGTCCACTCCAGCCTAATGGAGGTAGGTGTGTTCAACTGGCATTTAGTAGAAAAAGTTAATTTTTTTCAGTCATTCTTTCTCTGGTATGAACTAGTTGTTTGAACGTTTGGCGTCTATACAAAAATCTTTGTGTATTTTGACACTTGGTATTATGCCATGTCTTCTCTCAACTGCATGTAGAAAGTTCGAGGGATGGCTCTGGATGATGTGGTGGTCCTTAATGTAGATACAAACATGCTTGAAAGCCCCTATGATGACCTCCAAAGCCTTCCCAATGATGTGGTAAGGAACTATAGGACTGCTATCCTGTTGAGAAACAGTTTTATAAAAATTGAGCAACCATTCCAGGTTGAAAGTGTTTTCTAATAACTAAATTTTATACCTTAAGGTTTCTGCTTTGAAAAGTCGACTGAAGAAGGTTTCAGCAACAACAGGAGACTGTGTGGCTCGAGCCTTCCTCAAGAGTCAGGCAGCTCTGTTCGGCAGCTACAGGAGTGCGCTGCAGATTGAGTCGGTCAGTGCACGAACTAGATCACACCCATGAATGGAGCAAAGATATAATATGTGAAGCACTCAAACTGCTGCAATCTAAACTGTTAGTTTAAGTAACAGGACCATTCAAGTAAGGTCAATGTTCAAGGCATTTCTTGCACGTATTAAATCAAATGAAAGCTGTTGCTTACCAAACTGGACGGTGCACTGCAAATTGCAGTCAGCATGTCTGCTTTGGATGTGAGGCAGGAAGTGCTGATCTGTTGAAGCCATCATCTATTGTGCTCTATTACCACAATTCACTGTGGCTACAAGTAGATAAAGTGCAGTCTCCATTTTAACCCAGTGGACTGAGGAATATGAACATGTGGTACTCATGATAATTATTTAAAAAAAAATGAGGCGGAAGAACGAAAGTCCTCATCATCATAGACAGTATAGAAGTTTGATATAAAATATAATTGTTTTATAGTGTCTATGGTCATCATTTACCTAACTTTAACTTCAGATTTTATTTTTCTTTTATTTTTTGTCAAGATGTTATACAAGCTTGTACACATTATATACATCTTATATGTGATTAGATTTCTCCAAGCATATTAAAATATGCAAAACGTCATACGAACACAAGAACAGAAAGCAAAAAAAAAAAAGGGAGGGGTGCTGTGACTAAATCAAATAATAATAAATATCAAATCTTTTCAACTTAGTCACAGCATCTAGCAAGAAGGGAAAAGAAAACCAAGATCTCAGTTTGCTGGGGGATAGGTTAAGAGGTGTCATTGGAACTCCAAATATGGCAATTAGAGGGTCTCTTCTGATCTGGATTTCAAAAAGTCCTGAAAGTACAGAAAAGAAATCACTCCAGAATCTGTGCAAACTTGGATAGGAGAAAAACATATGACTTAGGTTACAATGTGAGGTTTGACATCTGTCACACTGATCTAGAACTGAAGGAAAGATTTTAGATAAATGGGAATTTGAAAAATTGACTGTTTAAAACTTCAAACTGTACAAGCCATAACATAGCACATGGTGTACTTGAAAGTATGGCGAGAATCATGTTATCCCACCATGATTCAAACACTTCAGCACCTAATTGACGCTCCCACGCAGTTTGGATTTTACTTGATGAGTCAGATTCAGTCGCCATAAGTGTATGATATATATTAGATAGAGTTAATTTCTGATTAGGCCTAAGAACCAGAAGGTCAACACATGGTGGGTCAGCAGGGAGAATTTGGAAAATTTGGAAACAGTGATGAAATACAGTGTCTAATTTAAAAGCAGAGAAACAAGAGAAGGAGGCAGGTTAAATTTTGGGGACAGCTCTGAAAAGCTAAGAAAGACATTCTCTTTGTGAAGGGCTTGCATGGTTTTTATGCCTCTTTTATGCCAGATCAAATAAGCGGCATAGGTGGTGGCAGGGGGAAATGACGATTTCTTAACAACAGTATTCTGCTAGAGGAAGATATGAATTTATAATGAGATCTAAACTGAGACCAAATCTTAAGTGTAGAGAGCACTATGGGATTTAAAGTAACAAAAGATTTAGAAGAAGTTTAATAATAGATAAGAGAGGTGGGTGAAAAAGGTGGAAGAATTGAATTTCAAGTTTACACCAAATCAGATCCGGTGAATTTAGGCAGTAAGTGAATTTACGTTTAAGTATGTGAAGACCAGTAATACATCAAAAATTTTGGTAGGGAAAGATCCCCATTAGAGGTGAACTTTTGCAATAGAGAGAGCCCTTCCACAGAAAAGAAGAAACCATCTGGTCTGAGGACTTAAATAACTGTTTGGACAGAAATAGGGGAATACTATTTCCCCTGACATAAAAAGAGAAACCTGGGTAGCACATTCATTTTGATAACATTAATCCTGCCTATTGGTGACAAAGGGATAGCAGGGGGCTCTAATTTTCAGAAAACTGTGAAGGCAAAGTACGTGTAGTATTAATTCCAAGCACTTAAACCCTGAGGGGCTGAGCTCGAAAGGAATGTCAGATGTCAGTCACCATAGGATGGACTAAATTTGGTTTCTTTGCTCCTTTATGTAAGACACTACTTTATAAATGCAGTGATGTGAAAAAGAAAACAATGTGATTATGGCATCATGTGAAACTTTTTTTTCACATCCCTGAGTTATACACTATTATAAAGTACTGTGACAGTTGGTATTTTTTTCTGCATTTTAGGAAGAACGTATAACATTTAATGAAGAAACCTTTCTAAACCATCGGTCGAGTGCCATGAGACAGTTCCTTCAGAATGCCATTCAGCTGCAGTTCTTCAAACAGGTATTTATATGCTTACACCCCTCACTGTGTCTCTGTGCCTAACACTAAACATTAGCCTACTAACCTTTACCTGTACTGGCACAATGTCTTCACTGTGAAAGTGTAAAGATAAAATAAAAATAAATACATTTTACTATAAAAGGCCACACGCACACACACAAGCTTCCTTTTGCTGGCTCATGTGTTTTGGTTTGACCTGCAGTTCATTGACGGCCGCTTAGACCTGCTGAACTCAGGCGAAGGTTTTAGTGACATCTTTGAGGAGGAGATCAACATGAGTGAATATGCAGGTCAGTATTCACACTGGAATACTATTTATGCTCTGTAATAGGATATGAAATTTCCTCATCTAGTATCCAGTATTCCACCTGCTTGATGCTGTGTATTTTTGTTTCTCCCCCACAGGCAGTGACAAAACCTACCACCAGTGGTTGTTCACTGTAAAGGTAAGCACATCTGAATACTAAGATTAGTTTCTTAACCAAGTTGTATCCATAAAATCAAAGGGGTTAAGAGGGTAATCCCTCAACCTGCACTGCACTCTGCAGCTGTAGATATTATTGAAACATGTAAACATATGTCATCTCAATTATCTTGTTTTGTTAGAAGGAAAAAGAAGCATTCAGGAAGTTTTTAAATTATATATTTTACTTATAGTCAAAAGCATATAAATCAAGAGTAAAATTTTACCCATCTGTTGACAACAGCTGTTTGCTAAGATAGAAATCATGGAAATTTTGAAAATTCAGCATCTAATGGAATTAATTTTAAAAATAAATGGCTCCAGAGGGTTGAACATGTAGGTTTTTTGGCAATTGTATCAATTTTTGAAATATTGTTTCAGTTATCTGCTATGCTGTTAGGTCATGGTCTCACACACCAGCACAAATCTCTGTCGAAACGTGTGAAAAACACTACATATATCCCATGATTCAATAACTTGCATAGCCACTTTTAGCAGTAACTTGAAATAATTGTTTTCTGTATAAATTTTTCAGCCTCTCTCTTTTGGAATTTGTGCCCATTTCTTTGTGCAACATTCCAGGTTTTATTTACACAGAGTGCTTTAGTCAGGTTGAGGCCTGGACTTTGACTAGTGCAGCAACTTCATTCTTTCCTTTTACAGTCATGCCGTTGTAGATTTGGTGGTGTACTTGGGATCATTGTCACATTGGATAACCAAGTTTTCAAGTCAGTTCACTTTTATTTATATAGCATCAATTCACGACACCAGTGGCCTCAAGGTGTTTTATATTATAAGGCAAAGACCCTACAATAATACAGAGAAAACTGAGAGAAACTCAACAATTAGAACCCTCCCCCTCGAGCAAGCACTTTGGTGACAGTGGGAAAGAAAAACTCCCCTTTAACAGGAAGAGATCTTCAGCAGAACCAGGCTCAGGGAGGGGTGGCCATCTGCCAAGACCACTTGGGGGTGAGATGATGAAGACAGGACAGAGACATGCTGTGGAAGAGAGCCGGAGATTAATAATACTTAATGATTAAATGCGGATGTGTATAAACACATCGTGTTGTCTGATTCTGCAAACAGACAATGTTATGTTGCATTCACTCCTTTATTCGACTCACTTTGTTCTATGTGTTTCAGTGCTTTATATAATTGTAGGTGCTAATATATAAAAATAAAAATACAACAGGTATAATAAGTATTGAACACATCACCAATTTTCTAAATAAATATATTTCTAAAGATGCTGTTGGCATAAAATTCTCACCAGATGTTGGTAGCTATCCATTCAATCCACACATGCAAAGAAATCAAATCATAGATTATTACACAATGTCCATAAATTGTGTAATAATACGAAATAACGCAGGGAAAAAGAACCAAGCAGGTGACGAAAGGGAGGTGAAAACAAAATCATGACACCAGCTGAAATTCATCAGTAGTTAAAAAGCTGCCACTTAGTGCAAAATAATATCAGCTGTTTTTGTCCTAACTGATGGGTTATAAAAAAAGATGTCTCATTACCAAGGTGTCACACAAGAAACATCTCATATGAGAACAAAATTGAATGTTTTTGCCATAATATACACCATATTTTGAAGTCAAAAGGTTGATGATGGATGTGGGAACATCATGGCATGGGACTGTTTTTCATTATGGCACACTTCATATAATTTAAGGAAGGATAAATGAAACAAATGACTGGTTCATTCTTTTTTTTTCTTTTTTTTGTGTCCCGTTTGGATCTTTGGCCATCAGAATTGTTGTCTTAAGGCCAAGAAAGATGCCAGGGAGGAATCAGATTAGGGAAGCCATCATTTATAATTCATGATTAAAACTCCCAAATGATTCAGAGCAGGAAAACAAATCAATACCTTTTGCTTCAACCGACTCTTGACTTCTCTGATCCTCATTTTTGCATGGTCCTTGGCCTGTTGAGCACATAAGCACACATAGGTCATTTCCATTGTGAATGTATTTACATCTTCTTATGATTCTTACATTTCAAAGGAAAGTTGAGGCAAGTCTCATCTACACAGTGAAACTACGTAAATAAGAATAAAGGTGCAGAGTATCACCCACGTCGACACCTCATGCTCACAGATCCTTTATACTTTTCAGAGGAGCTCTGTTAATTAAACCTTGAAACAATATAGCTTTGTAACACACAAGGTCTGTTGCTGATATGGTTGATCACCATGTTAGCTCATATTGTAACACAGGGGATTAATATTAATAGCTGATACATGGAAGAAATTTCAAAAGTCACTAAAGTGCTCACAAATTTATAAACTGTCTTCATAGCTGGGTTTGCTTTGGTCTTCACTGTGTTGAAGATGGCTCCACCACCTTTCTGCAAAACAAACAAAATTGTTATATATTTATATATATTACGATTAATTTTTAGTTGAACCAGTATCATCAAAGTTCTCAAACTCCAATCAAAATCCTTAAAACCAGTTGAAACATTAAATTAACATTAGCCCATCAAAGTCTCAAAAAGGAGAGGCGGGTGTCTACTAATCTGAAGGTCAATGGTTCAATCCCAGGCACCTGTGGTCTGCATGTTGAAGTATCCTTGGGCAAGATATCAAAAAATCAGATTCCCCTGATGCACACTTGAGTGTATGAATGTTAGGTTAAAAGTACTTAGGAACAGAAAATAATTTGCTTATATGAAAGTACGGGTGAATGAGTCTTATGGTAAGAAAGCACTTTGACTCATCAAATAGAGTAGAAAAGTGCTATATAGGTACTAATCCATTTACCATTTTGTTAGCAGTGATTAAACCAACATGGAAAAAACAAGGGAAATGGTGTCTTTCCCAGTTTGCAACAATTTTTAATCTTTTATTCAGAGTGTTATCAGTGTCATTCTGCATTATGTGATACCTCACATACAAGAAACCTGTTAAAGCCTGTTAAAAATGTTACTCATGGAAATAACTGGTGATATGAAATAACTATTGAAACGTCACCAATTTTCTTTCTTTCTTTAGTTCTTTCCATAGATTTTCAATTGGTCAGGTAATTGGTTGGGCCATTCTAGCAGCCTTGTTTTCCTTCTCTGAAACCAACTGAGAATTTCCTTGGCTGTGTTTGGGACCATTGTCTTGCTGAAACGTCCACCTTCATTTCATCTTGGTATATGGTATTGGTATATTGGTATTTGGTTATCTTGGTATATGCAGCTGATTTTTAATCAAGAATGAAGAATGAACCAGTCAAGAATGTTTCCGTTTCATTTCTTTTTTTTGTTGTTGTTGCTCACAGTTCATGTGGTTTCTTTCTTTCTCTTGTCTTTCACTGCTGTGGTCACCTACTTCCCCACTCACCTACAAACAACACCCTCTATTTCTCCATATTTTCACACCACGATCACGCAAACACATCCGCTCAACGGCAGCACATTCACAACAGCCTCACAGCACGCACAGACTTGCAGGACACATAACACAAGCCACGCTTGTTCATATTAGTGAATATTCACACACATAGTCAGACTTATGGAGCCTCTCACCACACCTTTTTTTTCTTTTCTCTCTCTCTTTCTATTTACAAACAAGGGATGTTTCCACATTCTCTCCACCTGTCTAAACGAAACACCCAGCGTACATCATTAGACATACACACACAATTATGGGCATGCTGAGGTTTGTCACATGGAATGTAAATGGAGCTGGCACCAGAGGAAAGAGGTTAAAGATATTTAACCAGCTTAAAAAACTACAGGCAGATGTTGTTTTATTACAAGAAACTCACAGACCTGTCACAGGTTTAAACGAACTTAAAACACCTGAGTTTCCTAACGTGTTTGCAGCCTGTTATAATTCTAGACAACGGGGAGTAGCAATTTTAATACATAAAAATGTTAATTTTACAGTACTCGATACAGTTATAGATCCAGAGGGTAGATTTCTAATTATTAAACTATCAATATTGAACAAAAAACTATGTATTGTAAGTATATATGGTCCAAATGTTGATGAACCCTCATTCTTCCACGGATTTTTTAGTGCACTCTCTGAACACCTCGATTGCACACTCATTCTTGGCGGTGACCTCAACCTTGGACTAAATGAAGAAATGGATAGGCTCAACACAACAGGAACTCAGCGCAATTGGCAATCCACAAATATAATCAAACAGTATATGAGCGACTTTGGCCTTCGCGATGCATGGCGCTCCCTTCACCCCAACAGTAAGGAATATACTTTTTTCTCGCATGTTCATCACTCTTACTCTCGTCTGGATTATTTTCTGGTCAGCAGCTCACTGCTGTGTGACATTTCAGACACTGAGATTCATCCTATAGCTGTCAGCGATCATGCTCCTGTATCTTTAACACTAATGCACAAGAATAATACTACGCCAAGTAAAAACTGGAGATTTAATACATCACTGCTTAAAGATGAAGACTTTATTAAATATTTTAAAAAGGAATGGACTTCATATTTAGACTTTAATGACACTCCTGGAATATCTGCTTCTGTTCTATGGGAAGCAGGGAAAGCTGTGATGAGAGGTAAAATAATTTCTTTCTCATCACACAAAAAGAAAGAAGAAAACAAAAATATTCAGGAATTAGAAAAAACCATCAAATCACTAGAAGAAGCCTACGCGTGCGACCAAGATCAGGAAACATTGAACAAAATACGCAAAACAAAACTAGAATTAAATGAAATTATTAATAAAAAAACACAATTCCTTATACAAAGACTTCGCTTGCAGAATTTTGAACACAGTAACAAATCAGGTCGATTTCTAGCTAACCAGTTAAAAATAAATAAAGAAAAAACAACTATATGTGCTGCTAAAGATTTATCGGGGAACACAATATATGACTCCTGGAAGAATAAACAACATTTTTAGGGATTTCTATGAAACTTTAATACATCAGCACAGATCAATACTTATGAACGACAGCATCATTGTTACAAGAATAGTAAGAATGTGATGCCTGTTGTCAACATATTGAACAAAGCACCATGTAATAATCTACTGATGTACCAGACAAGTATGAGGCAGCACTTCAGACATGTCCAACCAGAGTCAAATGTGTAAGCTGAGCATTCCGCCCAGCTGCAGTGACGCCCCGTAGCGCCTGAGCTGAGACCAGCTCCAGGAGCTAGCCCCAGCAACACAGAGGGCGGCCGCCACGTGAGTAAGACCTGAGGAATCCGCCCCAGGAGCTGGCAGATAGCCGCAGGGCCTGAGATACCAGGGGTCCAAGACGAGCATAGGCGTCCCGGACCTGCTCACAGCACGATCCTCCTCAGACAGAAGAGAGTGTCTGGACAATATAGGTCCTTGCCCTGCACCAGTGGAGACTTGTCCACAGCACTCCGCGTCTGCCCTCGCCTTAGGGGGGAAAATGGGGGTGCCCTTCCTTGCTCAGTGGAGATATGATCTGGCAGCAGGGCTCGACTACCTGCCAGCAGCAGAAATAGTCCACTGCTATCCTAGTGTAAATGCATGGATCCAAATTTGGCCATTACCCGTCTAGTCCCTCGCTACCCCAATACCAGGCGCATGGTGAAGACTCCTGATTACCCCTCCTGTCCCCCTGCCCCACTAGGCACTGCATCGGACAGCAGGGAATCAGCCCGGCCCAGCTCACTAGGGACTCCAAACTGCTCAAACCGGCCCAGTGCATGGTCATGGAGATACCTGCGTAAACGACTACTTAAAAGCTAATCTGCAAGAGTCCTCTCCTCAAGATGGATCCCTGAATTTAGATATGAAAATATACACAAAGACTATTCTGGCAACAGCTCTCCCAATTAGAGCCTGATAGCTCATTCGCCAGTGACGCAAACTCCAGGAGCCTTTGCACTAACAAGGCTCGGCAGACTTCCCTGCAACAAAAACACAATTCTGTATGATTTGAGATGATCGTTAAATATGTGCAACTTAGAACCCCCCTCTATTTCTCACCATATCGTCCAAAAACAATCGAAACTCTAATCATACATACACTCTAATTCTCTAGATGCAGAAAAAGCATTTGACAGAGTTAACTGGAAATTTTTATTCGCAACTCTACACAAATTTGGTTTTGGAAACTCTTTCATAAACTGGATAAGAATATTATACAATTCCCCAACAGCTCGTATCAGAACAAATGACCAGACATCCTCCAGCTTCTGTCTCCTGAGGGGCACCAGACAGGGATGCCCACTCTCCCCTTCACTTTTTGCAATTTTTATCGAACCTCTAGCAGCAGCATTTAGACAGGCTACAACAATTAAGGGCATAAAATGTAAGAACATAGAACATAAAATCAGTCTCTATGCGGATGATGTGTTGCTTTTTCTGCAAAACACACAAACCAACCTCTCTGAGGTAATTACTCTAATAAACTGGTTTTCAAGAGTTTCAGATTATTCAATTAACTGGCCAAAATCTACAGTTCTCCCCATTAACTGCTCCTTCCATAATTCTTCCTCTGCCCCACTACAATCCGGAAATATTAAATATTTAGGTATTAATGTTTCTCCTAAGCTTTCAGACTTAACTAAATTAAACCACATCCCACTTCTAAAGAAAGTAGAAGGCGATCTGACTAGATGGAAATCTTTACCCATATCACTCATGGGAAGGGTCGCCACTATAAAAATGATGATCTTGCCAAAAATAAATTACTTATTTTTGATGATCCCTAACAAACCATCACAAGATTGGTTCAGATCTCTGGATTCATATATTTCCAAATTCCTTTGGAAAGATAAACCCCCGCGTATCAGCTTAAAAACGCTACAAAGAACCAAGGATAGAGGAGGATTAGATCTGCCTAATTTTCACCAATACTTCTTAGCCAACAGGCTTCAGTTCATCTCAGAATGGTCAAAACATACCTCCTTAGATGAACCCTGGCTAGATGTTGAACAGGCACTATGCAAGGATCTAGAGATTTCAGACCTACCATTTATTAGCTCAAACATCAAAAGACATGAATGCTTTAAAAGTATCAACATCAGCTTCTCTCTGACAGCATGGTGGGAGTTTCTAAAATTGACGGAGTCTTCATTAATCCCATGCAAACGTACACCTATCTGGAATAACCCTGACATATTACAAAACAATAATATGATTAATTTTCCAGAATGGAGTTGTAAAGGAATTAAATACTTAGAACATATATTAGAGGGAACAGAATTTATTCCATTTGACAGACTAGTTGAACAATATGGGATCAACAAGAAAAGATTTTTAGAATATCAACAAATTAAATCCATAGTAAAAAAGAAATTTAACCTCAGTCAAGTTGAATTACAAACACCACCAAGTGCGGCACATTTCCTTACTCTTAAATCCCCCAAATTATTATCTAAAATATACAGAACACTTTCTAAATTAGATGAATCAATATCCCTTCCTATTGCAAAGTGGGAAGCAGATTTATCAGTCAGTTTAGACCAAAACTTCTGGTCTCAGGTATGCTTAAAAACCTTTAAATTGATTAAAAATCCCAGTCTGCAATTAATACAATACAAAATACTACATAGAGTGCACTATACAGGTCATCGGATGTTCAAGATGGGCTTTACATCTTCCAACAACTGCTCACACTGTCAAGGCAATACACCAGACAATTAATTCACGCTCTTTGGTTCTGTCCACCAGTTCAGAAGTTTTGGCGCGAGATATGTGAAGACTTATCAAAGTGTCTGAAATGTAACATTCCAACTTCCCCCTTAGTGTGTTTGTTGGGCAGCTTAGATAATGTCACTTCAGAAAAGAATATCGCCCATATGGTTTTCACTGCCCTATGCATAGCCAAGAAAACTAGTCCTCATGAACTGGAAAAATAAAAATAATCTTAATTCTAACCAATATAGAAATTATCTATTAGATTACATTAGTCTTGATACAGCCTCTGCCACCACATCAGATCAATTGCTCTGGGCTCCTTTGATCAGCTCCATCACCTAGTGGGGGTGGGGGGTCATAGTTTGGTCCCGCCTTCACTGTTGTGATTGGTGTGGGGGTAGGGACAGGCTTAGGGCGTCGGGGGGTTCCCCGGAGGCATCTTCCTTGGGGGGCTCAACCCGGGGTAGCGGTCATGTCCGGTTGGGGGCTCTTTGGCTCTCGGGTGACTGTTTCCTCGTGGCTGCGTGCAGCGGGGCTAGGGGAGGGTCTGTGCTGACGGACGTGGGTTACTGACCTGGTAGCCTGTCTGCCCCTGGGTGGGTCCGGGATGGGCGTGAGGTTCTGGGGGCGCTCCGTCTCTGGGCTGGGGCCCTGGTCGGGCCTCGGGGACTTGGGTCCTGGTTTGTGTGTTGCCGGGGTTGTGGGCGGGTGGGTGCATGGGGGCCCATCCCTGGCGCAGGGTGCCGCCGGTGCGTCGAGCCACCTGGGGGGCTCTTCAACTGGTGGGGGAGATTGTCACACCTTGCAGGAGCTTTCCTCTCCTCAGGAACTCTCTGCAGGAGGGGGAGATACAGGAGAGGTGGAGGAAGATCTCAGCCTGGGCGTCTATTGTCTCATGTAGTCTGGAAGATGAGTGAATGGTGGGGTGGGTGCAGTTTTCTCTGTGGTGGGGTTGGGTGGACTGTCCCGGGCTCCGTGGGGCCGGGGGGCGCTGCTGCGCTGGGCCCCGGTCTGGATGGGCCTGGGCCCCCTTTCCCTGGCGGGTCGCGGAGTATGGGAGTGCCTACTGGGGTCAGCGGGGGAGCTGGCCCCAGGGAGGGGTCACCTGCCCCTCCCTTCCTTCCCTCCCCATCTCCAGCTGCCTCCCTCTTCCCGCTCCACCACAACCACCCACACATGCAGGGCCTTGGAGTAGGGGTATGTCACCAGGGTGCAGAGGAGGCTACCCCCCCCTCTGTCCCCTTCTGGCTGCCCCTGCCTCAATTTTATCCCACAACTTAGACATTCACATTACTCACACTCTCATTACACATACATATAGGATCTTGGGGGTGGGCACGATACACGGAGTCCAAATTACCATCAGGATGTACACCTCACCCCTGGCGTCGTTGCCCACCTCTCAATTTTAAATACACGTAGACATTGAGGGCTAGCAGGAGGGACTATGCGCTTACCTGCTGCTCTCTGGCAGGTAGCTCCATGCCCTCCTGGGTTTTAATTGCACCTTAGAACACACATGCATCAACACTACAATGAGCGGGTGGAGGGAGGTTTGGAGTCTTCTCTCACCCCCATTCTCTGCGGCCTGCTGGAGCGGGGGGGCTAGGAGGAGTTGGCCGTCCGACTGCGGTCTGGAGTGTGGGGCCTCCCTGCTGCTGCGGAGTCGGGGCGGTCTGCCTCTCCCCACCGCAGGGAAAAGGGTAACACCACCTGGGTCTGGGTGCAGTTCCCCCCTCCAGGGGCAAGGGTACCTAGACCCGGTTCGTAGAGTACGCTTGGGGAGTGTGATCGTGTGTACAGCGTCTCTTTATGTCTGTCTCCACGTTGGTTGAGTGTGGAGTAAGTGCATATGAGAGCATGAGGGTGGGAATGGATGTTTGTGTCTGTGTGTGCCTGTATGTCTGTGTCTATATGTCAGGTTGGGTATCAGACGCCACCTCTCTGGGGACATCTCAGGCCCTCCAAGGTTTGGAGGCCTATCTCCACCCACCACCACTTCCCCTGCCGGTGGCGGACTCCCTCAGGTGTCGGTGCGTTGGTGGTTCTTTGTGTCTGGGGGTGGGCGTCCGGGTACACACCGGCTCACTCCTTGGCGGCCGCTTATCGGGGCCTGGAGCCTGGGGCTTGCTCGGGCCACTTCGGAGGTGGGGTGCCCCCGGCCTCTCGGCCTGGGGCTCGGTCACTCAGGCACAGCTGGCTGCCGGCGGAGCTCATGGGCGCGTCACGCAACTCCCCCTGGCTTCTGCTCCGCGGCTGCTGAGTGAACCCTCATCTGGGACTCTCCTCAGCTCTTACTGGGACAGTGGCGCGGCTGCCCCTCTGTTGGTCTTCCTTGGTCTCTTGTGTTCTGGGGGCCTCTGGATGTCTGGAGTTTTGATCTCCTCCATACCTGCTTCATACCCTGGAGGACGGGGCTGTGGCTCCCCACACTCCCTAGCAGATCGTTACATGGAGAAACCTTTGGAATGCAAGCATGCTGATCCACACAGGTATGCACACAGGTGTACACACGGGTATTCACAGACGCGGACTACAGCTTTCTTGGCTGCTGCCTCAAAGCACATTGTGCGCTGTCTATCTTGCGTGCTGCACAATATCGTTTATTATTTAGTATCTACTGATATCTACTGCTAGCTAGTTTATTGTGATGGTGCCGTTTTTTTTATTATGTTGCTCTTTGTTGTTTGCTTTCTCTTCTGTTTTTTTTTCTCCATACAGGTGACCCAGGTGTTTTGTTTTTTTTGTTTGTTTTTTTTCTTTCTTCCCCCCCTTCTCACCGTCTCTTCTCCCCTTTGGTTTTCTCTTCTCTCCCTCTCTTTCTTTCATTCTTTCTCCCTGTCCTATCCCCCAGTCATGTCTGTCCCGTTTGTAGCAACTGAAAATAAAATAAATTCATAATTATAATAAAGGTCAATCAAATGGACCAATATGGCAAGGCCATGATGATCCACTTGGTAAAATAAATCCGCT
>NW_024582717.1:623254-632914 GCF_018398535.1 Haplochromis burtoni
AATTCCAATAAAATTGATTCATGTTTGTGGCTGTAATGTGACAAAATGTGGAAAAGTTCAAGGGGGCCAAATACTTTGCAAGCCACTGTATATATACACAATATATGTATAACAATCTATATCTATCTTTCTTTAGATAGTGGTACATTATTTGTGTTTCTGACATTAAAATTTCTCCTTTCTCTCCTATTTCGTCATGTCCACAGGCTCGGCCACCAGTGCTGTTGAAAAGACCAAGCAGCAATCTGAGTCTGGAAAGCAGCATTGACCAGTAAGCATACTTTATTTATAAACAGCAAATTCCACTGTTTTTGAGTTTGTTCAGTCAAGAGATAATGTTAATGTTCCCTTGTTGGAAAAGGCAGTGGATAAATTGTGGGCCTAAAGGATTCAAAAAACATGGGGGTTTCTTTAACCTTGTTAATATCTACAATCAACATACCTGGACACTTCTAAGTTCATCATATTAAAATGGATCTCCATATATAATCCACATATAAACTGATAATATAATCTCAGCATCCACCTGCCATGACCGGTGGGGGTAAATGGAGATAGACGAGACAAAAGACATGCTGTGAAAGAGAGCCAGACATCAATAATAACTCATAACTAAGGGTGGGTTCAAGGCCTCCTGATCCAACCCTAACTATAAGCTTTGTCAAAACAGAAAAGTCTTAAATCTAATGTTAAAAGTAGAGAGTGTCTGTGTCCCTAATCCAAGCTGGGAGCTGGTTCCACAGAAGAAGGACCTGCAACCGGAAGGCTCTCCCTCCCATTCTACTTTTAAATATCCTAAGAGCCACAGGTAAACCTTCAGCCTGAGAACGAAGTGCTCTATTGGGATAATAGGGTACCATGAGGTCTTTAAGTTAACAGGATATTTCTAATTTTAGAGAGATTACACAAATTGAAGAAAGCAGTCCTACATATTTGTCTAACATGGCGCATTGAACAACATATCCTGGTCAAAAGTGACTCGACTAAGAGTATAATTGGAATGTTTGTTTGGTACCACTGAAAGATATTGATGATGGTGAAACAGTTGTTCTGTACTGCTGTACTGAGTTAGACACAAATCAGACTCCCTTCAATTGCCTCTTGGTGCATCACTCACAATTCAGACAAATCAATACATTTTGTGATGGGCGTTGGTGCAGCCCTTTAGCCCCTATGTCTGAAATAAACTGTTTTAAACCACCTTTCTTCTGATTGGCTACACTGTGTAAACAGATATTTTGAACATTAGGTGGAAGGGACTTCTGTGATGCCTATATAAGTACATCCCCCCTTTTTGACATCATAAAGATGGAGCAATAGGACAGAAGCTGTGTGCACCATTACAGGAACAAGATTTGCATCATTGGAAATGAGAAAAAATTAAGGATTTACTTGAAGGAGTGCCAAAAATTTGGATTATTTTATTTTTCAACAAACTCTTTGCCCATTCAAATCAATAATTGAATACTCTTATATAACTTAAATTGAGCAACAAAATAATAAGAAACTAGAAAACTTCTAATTCTAATTCTTCTAATTTCTCTTCTTAATGTGCCTCTTGCTTTCTGCCCCCTGTGTAATGAACTGTGTATTTTCTGTTGTCTTTCCTCTTGTCACTGTAGCCCTGTCCGTCCTACTCGTCACTACACAGTCTTTCTGTCTGAGGATTCGTCTGGAGATGAGCTCCAATACGACAATGAGTCCATCTCTGGGTTTCCTGACAGCTTTTTCTTCTCGGTCCCTTTTGAGTGGTCGCCTCTGTATGCATTTCCCTGATTGACTTTGCACTGTTTGGTTCATTAACAAGCCTTTCTTATTCCTTTTCTCTTTCAGTAATTGTGGGCATGTCTGTGCATAGCTACTTTTAAAGCTGTACATTTGGATAGGTTCTTGGATAGGGACATTTGTACAATTAGTACGATTAGGGAAACAAAACGATGTTATGTTGTTGGTACGGGCTTATGAAACCTGGGATCTAAAATAAGTTCAACATACCCAGGATATCTTTCAATTATTGGGGTGGAAAATTGGTGACAAGGATAAGTGGTCATATGTTGTTGAGGGTTGTTATCAACTCAAGGGTGAAAGGGGTGGTGTGGGAAGCATCTGACCAATCACAAATGGGTGTTCCACAGATCATATGACTTCTCTTCCATAGAAAATTATCCCTGTGAGTGCAACCTACTCCAGAGATGTTATCTAATGGTGGTTAAATATCTCTAAAGAAATGAAATGTATACCAGTAAAATGCATTACGGTTGTAAAAAACAAACAAACAAAAAAACCTGTAAGTATACAGATCTTCAGACTTGGGAGAAAGTCAGGGTAACAATATGGAAACTTCACAAACAAATTTCCCAACCAACTAGGAAAATAAATCCAAGAGCCTTCTTAATCTAAGGTGACGATGCTGTGCTTATCACTGTACAGTGATAAGCACAGCTCTTCTTTTACTTCTATGTTAACATGTCTTTTTAGTACTGTAGATGCTTTTTTTAGTACTATTATACTCCGTTGATCCATCTATCCATCCATCCATTTTGTAATGATTACCTGGATCAGCTGTTTAACCAGAGATGGCCTGACCTTCCTCTCCCCAATCCTCTACTCCAGGCTTTTTAGAGACAGTGAAGTGTTCAAAGCCATGCAAGTTTAAGCATCTAGGGACCAAAACAGGTTAAAATGAAAAAGCAGAAACGAAAAAAACAGCAGACCCCTATGGTTCCAGCCACAGATCAGTTGGTGGGCCTATGGTAGGACTGGCCTATGTGACTCATTCAGGCTGAGCCTGGGCAGGCTCCATAGGTTAAGGCATGACCACCAGGTGCTCTCAAGTGAGCCCCTCCCCTATGCCTGACTCTAGGGTGGGGTCCCCATAATTATGGTCTGGGTCAGGGGTCTGCAACCTTTAACACCCAAAGAACCATTTGGACCCGGTTTCCACGCAAAAGAAAACACTGGGAGCCGCAAATACTTTTTGACATCTAAAATGAAGATAACACTGTATATATTGTTTTTTACCTTTATGCTTTGTGTGAACAACTAAGGTGTGTTGCTTATGAAATCCATGAAGTGCTACAGAGAAAATTACATTTTATTTATGTAATTAACACATTTTGAACTCTTAAAGCAATATAACAAAAGGAAAGACACCCAGCTGAACTAAAAGGATCCAGCAAACAAAAACTGTTGTGAGCCGCCACCCTTATATCGCCTTTGGGATTTTGGAGCCTTGACCTGACTTTTTAAAAATAATTGGAAAAAAAAGCACTATGCTGCTAATGAAAAATAGATATTTGCAAAATTCTGCCTAAATATGTATTTACCTGGTTAATGTGTGTGGAGGGCGTGGTCTGCAGCGCCGCTGCAGGGGAGGCGGACGCACCTGAGCGGGACCCGCAATCACGCCTCACTGCCTTTACGTCTGTGCTATCTATGCTGTTGTTGGTATATGTCGGGCTGTGAGCTGCAAAGCTACAGCCGGCTGTATGCGTACAGCAACCGTGTGTGAAATGTGGTCAATAAAGAGATGCTGAAAAGCACGTTCATGGAGACATCGTCGGGTCTGCCGTGGTATGTTTACAATGGGACTTCTGCTCCTGAACCTCTGCGCACAGCGTCTGCAGATCGGGGCTGTACGAAGTCACTTTCATCTTTACGCAGGACTGTAAGCTGTCATCTGTGAGGCATGAGTGGTGTTTGTTTTTAACATAGTTCACGGTGGCGAATAGCTGCTGACATAATGTGGATCCGAAGATCCATAACTGGCCTACCTGGGGTTGAAAGTCTCGATAAATGCACGGCGTTTCGGCGAGCATACCGGCTTCCGCCAGTGTGACGCTTATTTTGAGCGATGAAAAAATAATAGAGTACAATTTTTTTTTATATTTCAATATCACAATAATCTTCCAATTTAGAACTACAAGTTAAAAATGAACTAACATAAAGAAAATACACTTCAGCTAAATACTTCTAATTTATTTTCCCAAACCACGCGGAGCCGCACTAAAAGGACTAAAGAGCCGCATGCGGCTCCGGAGCCGCAGGTTGCCGACCCCTGGTCTGAGTAATATTTATGAATTTCGTTGTTATAGGGGTTTATTATAGGGTTTGTTTGTTTTTTTAAATCACACTTAGTCTGGCCCCTTACCCAGTACTAATTTGCCTTGGGAGCCTTGACTAGGGGCAAATTGCCCCTGACAACATGGCTCCTGGGATCCCTCCAAAACAATGAGGTGGCCATTCATGGAGGGGCAATTTAAGAGTGGTGGCTGTGATAGAGGTAGAGCAGTGCATCTACTGAAATAAACAAAAAAAAATATGTATATGATTAATTTCTATTAATATCTGACTTGTACCATGATTCTTTGAACCAGTATGATGAAGTTCTCCAACTCTGCCTGTCTAAGTCAAAAACATTGAAGGGCAAATGTTCCAAACTTAAATAATTTTAAAGACATTGGCTGAAAAGGTAGAGCAGGTCATCTACTGATTTGAAGGTCTGTTGTTTTATCCCAGACTCCTGCTTGTATGCATGTCGAAGTATCTTTTGACAAGATATGTGTTCATCGGCGTGTGAATCTTGCATAGAAAGCACTTAGATATAGAAAAAATGCTTGTATGAATGTGTATGTGAATGGTGAATGAGAAATGCTGTCATAAGCGCTAGAAAAATAGAGTAGAAAAGTGCATATAACATCCATTGTGAGAAAGAATTTATAATAACAGGTTTATCTCTTTTCCTGCAGGCCACAGCCGTACCACACACTAAAAGAGGTTGAGTTGATAGAAAGTCATGATACTGGTTTTGGGCCACCAGAAAGTCATACTGCCCCCCCTAGCCCAGTCAATGAGAAGTTCTCCAATCTCAACTTGCTTGGTGACTTTTTTGGGTGCCTGGACGAACCTGAGAGCCAACCAGTTGCCTTGGCTAAGAGTCTCGAGGATCTGAGGACTTCTAAAGACTCCGATGAGTTGCAGCCCAAGTTTACCTACCAGGTGAGATTTCTGTTCCAGACACTACCTGAATAGTTTGTATTATAATTAATTTGATTATATAAGATTAGTTTTTTTCTAAATTAAATCCAGATATTCCAGACTGTTTGTAAATTCCACAATCTGTACATGAGGATTAATGGTCCTCAGATGATGATCTGAAAGCTTTTAGAAGACACGTAGTAGTGGATCACATATTTTGTTGTCTACCTATTGAACACTATGAAAACACTATTTAAAATTGTATTGGGGGAAAAAAAATGTGTATGTATGTATGTATATATATGTATGTATGTATGTATGTATGTATGTATATATATATGTATTTATATATATATGTATGTATGTATGTATGTATGTATGTATGTATGTATGTATGTATGTATGTATTAGTATATGTGTGTATGTATGTATGTATGTATATATTATATGTATGTATATATATATATCTCTCTGTTTATGTGTGTGTGTGTGTGTGTGTGTGTGTGTGTGTGTGTGTGTGTGTGTGTGTGTGTAAATCTCATCTCAAAAACTCATAATGGGTCATGGCATAATATATGTATATATATTACACCATGTGAGTTAAGAAGCAGTAGTACTGTAGGATTTACTGAGCTAAATTGTGAAGAAAAACAACTCAAGTGGTTCTTTAAATTCTGATCTCTTGTGCTTGCAGCAGCTGGACGTAAACGTTGATGACAATTCACGAACATTTCCAGGGCTCAAGCTCTCCAACTCTTACAACAAGCTGTGGAGTACAGGTCATGAAAAAATGCCTTTGCCTGGTCCCTCTACCTGTAATAGACCTCCATCTGTCCAACTTCCTGTGTACACAGGAACCCAATCCCCAGGGCTTGATAGCTCCAGCACGTGCCCTGAGCCTTTGGACCTTTCCTCTCTAGGTAATATCACTATTCCTCGTCCCCAGGGAAGGAAGACACCTGAGCTTGGTTCTGTCTTGACACCTCCCACAGCCCAGTCATGCTCCAAACCAGCAGGAACTGGTGAAGGAAGGACTATATCAGGGGGAGAAGAGTTTAGACAAGCTCTGAGCATGTCCACAGATGGAGATTTGCTGAAGACCCCCAAGAGTACTAAGGAAGGTATAGATCTCATAAGCCTTTTAGATCCTCTAAAGAACTCAGCACAGACCAGCTCCACTGCACCAACTGATGGGACAGATAGTAGTATCTCATCTTCCTACAAGCTAGTACTACAACCTGGATCCTACCCACAGGGCTTGCCTTCTTTCCCAAAATATCCAAACCTATCACTAAACCCTTTCACCCAGTCTTTGCAAAACCCTTCCCTTCAAATGCATTACTCACCAATTATAAGTGGAAACCCCTTTAATACAGTCTCCAGACCTCCGCCAGGCCCTTATATGCCTGCTCCAACGCAGCAGCAGTCATTTACAACACTACCGGGGCTTTACAGACAGCATTCGCCAGGCAGTTCCACTGCCCCACCCAGCTATTCACTGCTCCAATCAGCATTCCCGTCATCAGTCACCTCTCTGCCTCACTCCTCTGCCAGCAATCACACTTTTTCCACAGCTATAAATGCACTGGGAAAGCCACTTAATGTTGAACAGGACAGTCAGAAGCCTCAGGATCCTTTTGGGGACCTGTTGTCCTTGGCCAGACCAGCTTCATCCCAAAAACAGAAGGTGGAGGACCTCCGGAGGAAATGGGAAACATTTGACTAAAATCTTTATATGTGCATAGAGATTATTTTATGTCACTTCTACCACTGCTCTATCCAGGACCTTGGGTTGCTTTTAATAGTGGAATAATCTGATTTAGTCTGTTATACTTGTCTAGCTCAAAAAAATACAGATTAAATGAAGATTAAAGACTGCTGAAAAATGCCATGTCAGAGTTCTAATAGAGTTGTCCTGATTGCCTAAGTGGAAAAACAAAGAGCAGGTACATTTTGTATGCTATCTGCAACCAGGCTGATGAGTGTGTAGGCGCTCCCAGTTTTTCCGTTGTAGAATATAGGTCAGAACTTATTTTTTTGAGGCAGGATTCTAAATTCCGAAGTAATAAATACAAGATACAATAAATAAAACGCACATTAATCAGCTGCACCATTAAAAACCACCTTCCTTGTGCTGGGTACATTAGTCATTCTGTTGTCATGTCATGAGTCTATCTGTGTGCATTAGAAATGAAGTGATTTTCAAACCAGTTACTTTTTTTTGTAGTTCAAAGCCTCTAACACTGAACTACAGAAGTCAACATGACAACAGTTCTTACGCAGGTGTTCTAATTCTTTGAATATGCTGAGGTCCTCTTTATTCCAAGTATCCATGATTGTGTTCATAAGCAAGTATAATACAGACCGTTTTTTTGTTTTAATTCTTCTTTGGTGTAGTAGTCTTCAGGGCACAAGAGGAACTGTGAGTATACTGTTTTTGGTCAAATGCATGAATGTGAAATTGCAAAAGCGATTTAAAAAAAACAAAACAACTAAAGGTCCCTAGAGTATTAGTTGTTTAGACAATAGCTCTGTGTTATCCTCAAAAAATAAACTAAAACAAGCAGGAAAATGGTTTGTTCAGAGGAAATGCAAATTGATGTTGGTTTGTAAATACCCAGCTGTAGCCATCATTTCAGAGTTGATGGAAGAAAAATAAAAGGTCTTTGTACCTATAAAGTCCTCTGTGGAGCTTCTCAGTAGGTTATTACCTTTTAGTGGGCTCCAGAGCAGTTTGCTCCAAAAGCACCGATTAACTGCAACAGAAGGTCCTGATATAGAAGGCAAAAATGGTCACATGATGACACCCTCACCCTCTGATTGATGACCAGTGACAAACTCTTTCTATTAAACAGATTGGGAAACGTGGATGCATTTCTACAAATTGTGTTACGTCATGTGTGATTTTCCTGGGGAAAATGCCTTTCTGTAAAGGCATTTACCAAAACATTTGCTTGTACATTTCATTGCGCAGCTCTCTTGTGGGTCATTTGTCTTCAGTGCCATCCCATTATCTGTGTATAAACTTTAAGAATAGCACCCATTATTTCCTGAAAGCGCATAAATGTCACAATAGCACACGTTTTCATGAAGTCAGCTTCTATGATTAGCTCACATTATTATTTTTAGCTAGTCTGCTATAGCAAAAGAACATCCTAATCGAATTAAGTGGCTGTCACTACAAAATATAGTGCACCTCACATGTGCATAGTTCTTCTATTGATGTTTTAGTAGCTTTGTACACAATGAATTTTTTGCTTGGGTGTGTTTTTTGTTTTGTTTTGTTTTGTTTTGTTTGTTGCTTTCATGATAAATTCTGTTTAATGCTTCTCTCTCTGACCTGAAAAAATGTGTTGTCAATAATTTTTCAAGACCGTCTACAAGCATAAGATTACATTACATTTCCTGGAATATTTTAAAGTTGTTTATCTGCTAAATATATGAATACTTTAAAACCCCTTGTTGTGTAATATTGTTTTGCTGGATCTTTTGGACAAGCCTTTGCTGATATATTTTCCTTTTTTTGGTTTTTGCAACTGTGATTACGTAGCTAATGAGGCTGCTTAAACATTGTGATGTAAGAGGAATAATAATAGCTTCTCACACTTTGGCCATCAGTTTCTAAATTATCTGCTCTGACCTCTCTACCATTACACAATTGTGTCAGTGTCTTTCTCAGCTTTTTACTGCGTTCCAGATATTTTTGATGCGTTCATGTGTGGTGAATACCAAAAAAATTAACAGCTTGAAAGTGCTGTGCAGATCAGCTGTAGCTGCTGTCTTGTGTGCCTATTTGTAAAGACAACACTATATTTGTTCTAAGAATGACTAAAGACTGCTGAATAGTATCCTACTGCATTTGCATATAATTTAAATCTACAAATATCAGTTTCATTAAAATGACATATTTCACAATGTTTTGTGTCAACCACACTGTCTGTGTGCGTGTTTCTTTTTAACCATATATATATCTATATATCTATCTATCTATATCTATATATATATATATATATAGATATCGATATCGATATCTATATCTATAGATATCGATATCTATATATGTATGTATGTATGTATGTATATATGTATATATATGTATGTATGTATATATATGTATGTATATATGTATATATGTATGTATATTGTATATATGTATGTATATGTATATATGTATGTATGTTTTGTATATGTATGTTATGTAGTATATGTATGTGTATGTATATGTATGTATATATATTATTATATGTATATTATGTATATTATGTGTATATCTATATATATGTATATTGTATAGTATAGTATATAGTATTTGTATATATATGGTATATGTATATATATGTATATATATGTGATTATTATATATATGTTGTATTATATATGTATATATATGTATATATGTATGTATGTATGTTATATATGTATTATGATATATATGTATGTATGTGTATATGTATATATATGTATATGTATGTATATATATGTATGTATGTGTATGTATGTATGTGTATGTATGTATGTATGTATGTATGTATGTATGTATGTGTGTATATGTTGTATGTATATATGTATATATATTGTGTATATATATATGTATATATATTTGTGTTATATATTTATATATATGTGTGTATATATATGTATATATATGTGTGTGTGTATGTATATATTTATATTCTGTGTTCT
>NW_024582718.1:0-33736 GCF_018398535.1 Haplochromis burtoni
GTGCAGTTGTGTCTGTCTCCATTAAATGAATCTGATCCCCCTCGTGTTAGCACAAGATACCAAAACTTACAGTGAGGATTTCCCTGTGCGAGGGTCAATGTAGGTTGTTGTTCGCCTATTGTGATCTACAAAGTAGGGAATACCATCCACAGTGAACCTCATCTCCCAACCCTCAGGCAGAGGCTTGTCATTCAGCAGCCTGGATAAAGTTAAGTAAGCACAGAGAAATGCAACCATTTAAAGAAATCATTTTAAAAGAAACATAAAATGTATATTTTAAGTTAAATGAATAAAAAATAATAAATGGAATCAAAGATTTAAAAACTCGTCCTTAAAAGCAGGGTTTCCTCCGTACTACTTAACTGTGATTAGCTGGTTACAAAAAAAGCATTTAGACAGAAACCCTTCTCTTTGTGTATCCATAAACCATAAATTTAAGAGCAGTTAGTGGTCAACAGCAAAGATTTTCTGAAGGAACTATCCAATTCCAAATCTGTCAAAGATGTCAGAATCCAGTCATTATGTTCTACACATTTAATCCAGTTTCACAGTTGCCAGATCATCTGCATGCAATTTCTGTGCCACTGTTGACCTGTTCCAAACTCCAAGCTCCTAAGAGGTTAGGACAGTTTTTCAGGGAGTCCTGCAATGGAACGAATTAACCTTCTACATCAAACTGATGGCTGAAATACAGACCTAAAATGTGTCACTCAGAAATTTGGGCCTGCCAAAAACAAAGTGACATTCCTTTCACTTGTCACTTTATTCTAGACATATCAGCGCTCCCTACTGTCAAGAACACAAAATACACTCACCCTTGGGTCCTTGGGTCTTCCCACTGTGTCCTGCGAGTTGGGTGATGGACAAAATACACTCTACCATTGGTGTCAGTTCTCTTTTCTTGTGAAGGAGAAAATCAACACATTTCATTTATTTATCATGTCAGTAACATCAGCTAAAACATTTTTGTAATCTCACTGATACTTACCCCATCCTTGAGGCAGAGGTCCTAGTGGGTCAAACTCTTTACTGGCTGTGGCTGCAAACTGGTCTTGCAGCTGAGCCAGAAAGAAAACGTTACAAATGTCAAGTCTGCAAAAACATCTGTAAAAACTATTTTTGTCACGGTCTGTTTAAACACAGTTTAGACTTAAAATCAGAGAAGAAACTGACCCAAGAGCATTTGTATGTTTATTTCCATCGGGTGCTTAAAGCTTTTTAGTCACGAGACTTAAAACATGTTATCTGGACTTTACAAACTCATACAACCTTACTTAAGCTCCTTTCACACTCGAGAGCTACATCAGACCTCAAAGTCTGCACTGTATATAAAGAGAAAGATGTTCCAAAATGTTTCCAAGACACAATTATTGCAATATATTGTTCAGCATGAAATATGCAAATTACACAGTAGAAGTGGAAAGCTGAAACCTTAAGTGCTTATTCATTAGACTGCAGGTGTTTAGTACTTAAAAGTTAAAGTTATCTTTTTTATTTATAAATTTGAATTTAAGACGTAGAAGGACTGAGCAGTATAATTTTTGTATGATGTGGTAAAAGTACAGCATATACAAATGATTTTATAGATCAAAAACCATGCGTAGATGGGCTCTTTAAGCAAATCAAAAGAAATACATCTTCAAACTGTTCTTCATGTGTAGTCTGAAGCACATTCAGTGACTGCTCTCACCCCATATATGAATCTCTGGTTAAATTGCTGCATGGCTCCCTGAAGCTGGCTACGCTGGTGCTGCCATTCCTCGTAGTTACGCACTGACTCCTGTGTGGGTCTTTGCCATGTAGTAGTTCGGGTTATGTGGTCAACATAATAAACTCTACCCATTGGATCCACTCTGCGCTCCCATCTGCATAAAAGGAGAGCAAAAAAAAAAGTTGTTTATTTTGCCAAGGATTTCTTTCTAGATATTAAAAACTCCCACAGAGAACACATAACCACATAGTAAAAGTGATTATAAACAATGTGACATAGATAATTATATGCCACTGAATACACAATATTCAAACTACATTAATATATCTGTAGTATAAAAAAAATCAAGATGTTTGGCACCCTGAAGGCAAAGGCTCAGGCCTATCCCAGGTTGTTCTTTTCTCAATGTGATCCACATAGTATACCCGTCCATTCTGGTCAACTCTTTGCTCCCACCTGCAGAAGAAATACAAATTATAATAAACAGATTGAAAATAAGCTTAAATGAGGGGCCTATAAAACAAAATGCAGAAAGCATTGCTCTTTACCCTGGGGGCAAGGGACCATTGTTTATGGGAGCCACCCTGGGAATTGTTGCTGAGGCACTGGCCCCTTGTTTAGGAACACTTGCTGTCTGTGAGGAACTTGATGTTGCCGCCCTTGCATTTGATTCATTCTGCTGATCTGAACACCCACTAGCTGATGCCTGAGAGGAACCATCGGAAGCTGGGCCTTCGCTGAGTTCACTAGGAGAAGAACTGCTAGAAGAGGCTATGAAATGAACAAGAACAAGAGTAGGGAACCTTTAAGTCTGTGAAACAAAAATGTTCTTTCTATTTTCAAAGGTGTATTTGTTTTCAAAAGCGTAGTGACTTTAATACTGACTGAAGTCAGTATTCAGTGCTTTAGCTAGTATATAAAAGAATAATGGTATATTAGACATGAGGGAGATTGAAATCACTCATGTGATGTATATGTAAGCCATTTAATCTTTGATGTCTTATAGTTTTCCTACATGGTGAAGCTGCTGGTTTCTGTCGCATAGTAGGGGGCGGTCGAGTAGGTCCAGAAGGAAGTGATGCAGTGGAGCCCCCTGGAGACCGTGAGGGAGAACTTGTACCATTGACAGCATGCACATTTGGTACAATGACCCATTCATCCGAGTCACTTGAAGGTGATGAGCCTCCGCTTGACCTACAAGTACAAAATACTTAATATTTGAGTAGTTTTCCAAGACCAAAGATTTAAAATGTTTATTTAATCTTACAAAACCAATGTCCAAATATTTTAATGCAATAGTATCTTAAGATCATTAATTAAAGATTTACTAGACCTGTCACCAGTATCTCCATTTTGCCGCGTATTTCCATTTGGAAGAGCAGCTAGCAAGCCATAAAAACAAAAATAAAAAATAAAAATCAAAGTAAAAGACAAATGTTTAATGTGACATTCAAAAATGTATGTGTAACTCCCAAGTTCTCAAATGCTTGGGTGCAAATGTAGTCACTAATGCAGGTAGATATAAAGGTTACAAGTCATTACTTGTAACCTTTATATCTACCTGCATTAGTGACTACTACTAGTGACTACTACTGTCTTGTCAGGGCACAGAACACTGATAAGCATTTACAACCTGGCAGCAGTTTCCACCTTGCTATCAAATTCATTAATAATGACCAACATGGTAACAAGCTAAATTTATTCTGCAATTCTATTCATTTTCAAATTACAGATTATGAGCATTCCTGTTCTAAAATTGCAAATGTGTCCCACATAGTATACTGGGTTTGTGTGAGCGTGGTCTCTCACCTTGTTCTCTCTCTGCCAAGCCAAAGGTTTCTGGGTCTACCTGCATGCCATCCAGACAGACTGACAAGTCACCTACAAGATCCTGGGGGTCTCTGTCAGAGCACAGCTGCAGTGTCTGCACGACCTCACATACTTAAGGGGGACAGAATACATGTCAAGTTTTAAGCAGGCAATATAATTACAAGACAAGAGAACACATATGATACCATAACACAAAAGAATAAAAGCAATTATTAACGATGTCCTGGTTTAATTAAAAACTGCTCCTACAAGCACATTTTTCTCCTAGTAACATTTATTACTAAAATAAACAAATACTGAAGAACAATTTCCTACTCAGTCGGTCTCAGATTGTTATTAATCACCTGATTTTTAAAGCAGCGTTTCCTTTTTTAGCCCAAACTGTGACAGTGTGAAAAGAGCAGAACTGAAAAACTCCAGTCACATGTAATGCCTCAAAAACCATGTGCAACAAGAATCTCATTCAGTGCTTTAAAAATCACAGACAAGTAGCTCTTACAGAGAATGTAGACCAGACTGTAATGTCACTGTAATGCTATGCACACTGACCAGGTCTGAGGAGGCATTGTATTTAGTTACTTCAAACACAGAAAAGCTCATATGTATAGGTGATGCAGTGTACAGCATCTACAGAATGTGCATCAATTACCAAATATGACATGCAATTGTGAGACATAGACAAAGAAAATGAAGTCAGAAAGTGAGTTCAAAAGTGATCTAATTTGTTATTATCATGAAATCATGAAGTCATGTAGTAACAGCTTTGTCTTTATACAATTTACGATTTTGTACAGCTCAACTCCAAGAACCTAGAAATATTATCTGTATACTCATTTCCTCAGAACATCTTTCCGTATCCAAGGTTAATATAGAAAATAGCAGCATAAACAAACTCTCAAGTGTCCTTGTGCTACAACATTTTCACAACTGTCTCATGCATGGCTGTAGCTCAGGAGGTACAGCTCCTATTGATGAGAAGGTCAGTTGTTCAATTCCTCCAGTCTGCATTTCAAATTATCCTATAGTACTGAACCCTGTGTTGCACTCATCAGCGTGTTATAATGAGTGTGACAAAAGCACTAGGGATAGAAAAAAGTGCCTGTATAAACATGTGAATGAAAGTGTTTTGAGTGCTCAAATAAAGTAGAAAAGTGCTACATAACTTCCAGTCCATTTACCATATCATGCCAATAGTGGGGGGGAAAAAAAATCACCACTTAGGAAAATGAACTTACATTTCATGTCATTGGCCTTAAGGGTCTTGCTGATTTCCAATGTAGCTAGACCCAATAGAATGTCTGACTTGAGTGTCTGATGGCTCCAAACACGAAATATCAGTTTGCTGAACGGCGTCACAATTCTGTAGAAAGGTGAGAAATTTTCAGCATACAGCACCAACCAATACGATACAACAGCAGAGAAATAATTGAGGGAATCTGTACAGCTTCTTAGCTTTTGTTTGAAACTCATCAAGCATTGATGCTTTTTGTTTTGTTTTTCCCACCTCCAAGTACAGAGGAAATCCAATTAATAAGTCTATGATGATTTTAATCCTCCATTATATCTTACATTACATTTACTGTCTACAATTGCAACATTCTGCTAAAATATGGACCTAAACAAATTTTCGCAGTTGTACTCACACTGTGAGAGCCTGCTTCCATTTAGGGCTGTGTGTGTTGTTGCATTTCTCAGTCCTCTTTGACTGGCCATCCACTGCTATTTCAACATATGGACTTGGACCAAACCAGGTCTTTTTGTTTTCCTTCAGCTTAGCTGAAAGCACTGGAAAAATAGAAATTCTAGTCATGGAAAACCAAGATTTTAAAACCACTTCCTGTAGCCCCATGCATCCTGAGCTCAACAGCAGTCAGTTTATTTACAACCAGCTTTAAGGTATTTTTTTTAAGATCAAGGGATTCATCAAAATCTAGGTTTCCATGACAGATGTTAAGCATATTAATAATGATAAAAGAAAACACCATTAAGAATTTATCACAGTCCTCTACTGGTTTTTGTTAAATGATGAGCATACAAATTTTGCAAAAACAATAACTTACCAGTAACTTGCAACTGGGCCTTCATGGTTCATCCATAACATTAGAGCCTAAGTGGCAACAACAAATGAACCTCCAATCAATGTTATCACATATAACTTAATACTTCAAGAGTGAAAAATATAACCTCATTTATAGTCAACTGTGAGTAAGCAATCTAAATAAAACAAAGAGATACTTGAGACAGATTCTGGTATCTGGGATAATTTTTTGTTGACTCAAAGATAACATGTTATCTCAATTATCACTCTGGTTAAATATTTAAATTGACTGTGGTTTACAATACACACACAAAAAAAATGAGCTATACCCTCACTAGCTTCGCAGCACACAGGCCCAGGGAAATCATTCATAACTGCTGTCCAAATCTGTCACTCATCTGGTAGAGCTTGTAAATCAGCAAACCGCATTGCTATGTGTGCTAGACAGTCAATTTTAGTAATCAAAACAGAGCCTGAACTAAATAATGGTTGGTCAGTATAAAAAAAAAAAATCTATTGGCATACATACTGTTCAATGTTGAGGTTTGAGATATTGGTACTGAGAAACTGAGGTTGTATGGAGTAAAATGATTTCTGCTTGTTAGTTTGTGAGGTTTTATATATATAAACAGAAGGGAAACGAGACGGAGGATATCAGTCAGTAAACTGATATCTGATCTCGTTGCGCATTAGGCTCAATTTTCTCACAGGTTAGCAGTAATGTTAGCCAACAGAAGATTAGTTATTAAGACAGCGTTAAACACTAGACTCTAGTAGAGTTTCCGTTTAAGCTGTCACATCACCATTACTAGCCAGCTTGTAAACTGTTTCATAACTGTAACGAAGGCGGACAAGTTCAAGAACCTGGAACTTTGCACACCGATATCCTGATCAAGGCTTTAGCTAACCATGCATTAAACCCACGCTCGAAATGCTAACACCACTTTCACTCATTCGACTATTTAGAGGAGGAATAATCAAAGCTGTTCCTTGGAAGAACTCTAAGTGACCATACCTGATTAAAGAAGAGGATAAAGAGTGACAAAAACTTTAGTTTCAGCTATGTCTGAATGATGACAGGTAAGATAACAACATCAGCTCAGACCAGTGATCCGCTAGCTTGAACAAGTCCAGGTTTTCCGGTACAAGTTTTTCATAATAAAGCATTGGAGAAAAAGGCTTATTATCTATATAATCTGATTATCTATATAAGTTATAAGCAACATTAGGCGTCAGACCATGTTAATTTTTATTATAACGTAATACACAATCAAAAACAAAAAGACAAAAATAAAACAGCACGATGCACCAGACTATATTTGTCTTGGTATTTTTCCCCCAGCTTGCTGCTATTATAAGTCTGGACTAGAGTAGTTTTGTCATTTGATTTCTGTCTGCAGTATTAGTAAATGTAGCCTATAGGCAAGCTTTTATTTTGAAGGGATGTTGAAGCTGCTGACATAAAAAAAAGATAAAACAATCGTATAATTTAACAAGATACAAGATACGTTTATGTTCCTTTAAATTTTACATTGTTTGGCAGTACATACTAAAATATATGGTTTTATTTATGAAATTATTCAGACATTTACTCGATGGCCAAAGTGTGGACACGCCCACGTGTGACATCCGTCTTTTTAGTCCCGTGACACGGCTGTAATTGTTAGCAGTCAGCAAGAAACGCCGCGGTGTGGTAAATGATATGTTATTTGTTCTATGAGCAGTCACGTTCGCCATTAATATAACGTCTGCTGAAGCACGATGTTATCTCGTCTATTGAAGGAGCACCAGGCAAAGCAAAATGAGCGGAAGGAGCTGCAGGGTGTGTGATAACAAAAATCGATAGTGATAGCCGCCAGTGCTAACCATTGCTAAAAACAAAGCTCTCTTTGACTTAGGATGTCCCAGCACCACACAGTGCTACAAGTCCGGTGTTGATTGATTGTAGTAATGTCTTTTTTCTGTCACAGAGAAACGCAGACGTGAAGCAATTGCTGCAGCCACTTGTTTGACAGAAGCCCTGGTAGACCACCTCAACGTTGGGTATGACGGTGATTCCTTTCTTTTTTCTTTTTGCTTATTTCTTGCTGTTCATTTTGGTTTGGTAGTATTTAAGGAATGCTCAGTCATCCAGGTAAGTAAATCTCCAAAAGTTGATTCTGTTGATCTGGACGTAGCGTTTTTAGTGGGAGTAACGTTTCGCCACTCTTCCAAGTGACTTCTTCAGTCTCAGTTTACTGCAGGTTTCCCCAATCGTATAAACAGTACATTTGCATAATGATCGAAACTAACACCACTGAAGGAACAATGCGCTGGGAGGTCAGTTCCATTGATCAACAACCACTGATCAAAGCCCATTGATCAATGGCCATGAGTACCATTCACAGAGAGTTGGGGAATGGCTGCAATCACAGCACTGTAAGATGCCAAGAGATGTACCCTTAGACCCCCTTCTCGATTCAGAGATGGCCTTTGCCTTTTCACGTAAATGGCCTCCTTGACTACGCGCTCAAACCAGCGTTCCTCCCTGTCCAGGATGTGTACATCCTCATCATTGACACTACAGGCCACTAGACTGTAGTGTCTAGTAAATAGACTGCGGAGGTAGCTTTTCTGTGTTGTGCCATCCGCTTCGCCTGAGGTTGTTTGGTTTCCCCGATGTATAAGTCCTGGCAATCCTCCTGGCACTTAACAGCGTACACTATGTTACTCTTGTTTGCGTCGGGGGACCTGATCCTTGGGGTGGACCAATTTTTGTCACATCGTGTTTTGGGGTTTAAAAGCCACAGGAGACACGGTGTTTAGCAAAAATGTGTCTTGATACTCCTGAAACATACAGAATCCCTACAGGTTTTTGCTTAGGCCAAAACGCGCTGCGCCAAAAATTGGTCCACCCCCAGGATCGGGTCCAAAACTCATCCAGGTTTCGTCACTTGGATGAGTGACAAAACGTTTCTCCCCCTGAAAATGCTACGTTCAGATGAACAGAATCAACCTTTGGAGGTCCCACAGAAAGGTACATTTCACGCAATCTCTCTGGAATATTGGACATCTGTGTCCTGCACCAATTGTATTATTTACTTTTAAGTGTTGCTCTGAAAGCTGTACTTGTTTCAGCACCAGTAATTATTGATTTTCTTTTTTACATTGCAAGTTTAGTCAATGGAAAGTAAGCAAGTTGTGAAAAATCTCTGAGCCCAATATTAACTTTCCACATGTTGTGTTGTTTACAACCAGTATTCAAAATCTAAAGATATTTAATGTAAAATGACAATAAAGTTAGAGAATATGTTACATTAAATATTTTTTTGCTTATTTAAAGTCAAGTGTAAACAATTTTAAAAGTATCTTGATTTTAGTGTGATGTTAATAGCTAGTAATTATTTATTATTTGTATCCCACTAATTAATAATAATTTTTCGACTGATTACTTCGTATATGGTATGTCAGTGCCAGGCTGACAAAAGGCTGTCACACACATCAGATTTTAGTCATACTGTTTCTCCAGGCTTTCACATTACTGACACCTTCTTCGGACCAAATTAATCAAACAGTTTATTCTTAACAGGATGGACATCGCCTAATATTTAACACAGCCAAAAACAGTATGCTGAAATTATTAACAATGTATTGTGAAAGATGTGATGAAACCAGGACAATCAGCTTAAGAGACTCAGAGTGGGATGCAAAGACCATTATTGTTGTGCTGCTCCTGCATGAAAAAGATTAGCCACCAGACCAAAATCCTTCTGGGACAAAGAGAGATTTTTACTATATTGAGTAACAGTGTATGGTTTCAGTGTATTGAAATTGAAGCGGCTATATGTATTATAATGCCCTAAACCTCATTATTTTGTTCTGTTTCATTTTAGAGTTGCACAGGCATATGTAAACCAGCGAAAGCTTGACCATGAGGTTAAGACTCTCCAAGTGCAGGCAAGCCAGTTCTCCAAACAAACTGCTCAGTGGATCAGTATGGTGGAGGGTTTCAATCAAGCATTAAAGGTAGGTTAAAAGGAAATGGCTGTCGTCTGTCATCATCTCAAATCTACCATATCAGTCTTGAACACAGTCATGTTGCAAAATGATTTTGCAGCAAACATCAGCATTTTTTCAAGGTCAGTTAGGATGAAAATGTTAAAAGAACTTTATGATATTTAATAATATTGTACTAGTAATGATAATTCGTTTGACATGTTTTTTTGTCAGTATAATTTTTATCCAAAAATTCCCTAAAAGACATCCCCTTAAGTGTGTCAGCAGGCTAACTTCTAGCTGCAGTTCTTTGTGCAAGTGTGAGGAGTAAAACACATTAAAACTGTAACACTAGACGCTGGAGCAAATAAAGTACTATTGTAACCTTGTGTTAAATAACGTCAGGAGTACATACAAACAAAACTGTTTATGCATCTTCCAAAGATCTGCGCTCTCTGTTGTGCACTGGCAGTTCCAGGTCAACACATCGCACTTGTGTAAAATACAAACTGGATCATGATTGGCTTTGGAGTTATTTGTGACATCACCAAGGAATTGCTTGTACAAACACATTTTAATTAGGGACTTAATCTGAGCTCAACACACTTTTCCCCTTTTGAAAAATAATCCAAAAAACACATTTTGGGAATTAAAGAGGGCTGATAGTGGGTTATATTTGTACATTAACAAGGTTGTGAATACAAATTTTTTTCATGCTCTCATTTAAACAGGAAATTGGAGATGTAGAAAACTGGGCACGCAGTATTGAGATGGACATGAGGACAATAGCAACAGCGCTGGAGTATGTACACAAGGGTCAGCTTCAGTCTGCTTGCTCATAAACCATGAACGTGTACGTGCTGGACATTTGCAAGTGAAACTGAATACACTGGAATAACATTTAAATCTACTTGAGTTGACCCCTATCAGCGAATATGTGTTTTGCCTTTGTCAGCAGTTTATTTGCTTGTCTGCCAGGGCAGCTCAGATGAACATCAGAATTCTGCTGCTTTAACAATTAAATGCACATGTGCAGAAATTGTAGGTATGTTGTTGTGTTAGCAGCAGTGTTGGAGGTGCTTACAGATCAAGGTTGCAACAACCTAAATAACAGTAGATAAATATTTAGAATAGAATAGTTCATGTACAAATGGGGAGGGGGGGGTGCAAAGAGTCACCTGTGGCCCTACTTTTTCTGAAACAGGAGAATCTGGCGATGGCCTCCAGGGGTGGAAGAGGAATCATTTTTGGGGCAGTGTTAATTACCCTTTGCATAGCCTTCCTGTTCTCAGTTGTGGTCCTTGCGTACCTGATGAGTGGTAGAAGGCCAGCAGCTCCCAGTCCTGGTTATTCTTCCTCAGGACATAGTCGTGTGCACACGGCATACATACAGTAGGGGGCTAAGAACACAGCCCTGCAGGGATCCTGTCACTCCATGTGGTGAGTGACAGTAGGCGATAGAGGTGGGGGCCGAGTCAGACAAATTGGTTCACTACATTGCCTGATTTGTTGAATAAAATAGGAAAAAGTAACATTGTTGTAAAGATTCAGTTTACCCCTTTGCAATAGGTTGAAGAAGCCACAGACATAATAAACACCGGTTACCTTTATTTAGTATATCCAAAAAAAGCATTTTGTTTTATGGCTTTCTTTTCTGTGCCTGATACCTGAATGATGGATGGATTTCAGATGTTGTTAATGATGGAAAAATATTTTAATAAAGTTTAAAAATTTTCACTTGTGTTTTCTTCTTATAAAAAAATGTGTTAATTGAACAGTTGTTACATATAATGAAATTGGGAACAAGGAAATGTGAATATTTGTATAAAGTACCTCATTTAAGAAAGAAAAGCCTGTAGGCTGCTTTTTAAGGAGATACGTTGTCAGGAGGTTCATATGCACAGCAGATGTCAGTGTTGGGTAAGCACAGATTAAATCTTTACAACACAACTGGAGAACAAGTGAGAGTTAAAGGCTGTGAGGGTTACAAGTGGGCAGTTTCCTTCAAAATTACTTCAGGATCAAGAATTTTTTTTTGTTTTGTTTTTTTGGCTTCAGTGTACCTGTTACAAATGTGAAAATCCCAAAGAGACCTGAACATTTATAGACTTGCAACTATTGCAACAAGTTTTGATATAAATATAGTAAGTGGATAAATACCTGCCTGGCTAAGGTGCTTGGACAGTTTGTGGAATGTGTGACGTGTCAGTGAGTGTGGTTTGTGAGTTCACTAATCGTATTACAGGCAAGAAATTTACCACACGAGACTGCTCTTAATCTAATTTTAGTTTAAAAAAAAAACAAACATTGGATGTATTTGTTCTTTTTCCACCGGCCCAAAAATTACGCAGGTCATAGAGACTGTTAAAAGAGTACTGTATGAGCTTTATTACTGATATAACTGTCAGGTGAACTGAGGCAGTCACAGATTGTACTCATGCTTGGTCCTACAGGATTATCACAATTTGTATAAATACTCTTAAAACACAAAGTATTCATGCCGCTATAAACTAGGAACCTTCAGGCTTTGAAAATATATACTGTATACACTTTGTGGTGCACCATTTGAAAGGACCTGACGTAACATGTTAAAATGTCTTTAAGAAGATCTTGAAATCCAAGTGCACGTCACAGAAAAGGGTTTTTGTTTGTTTCGTTCCCACCACCTTTTTTTTAAACACACCAACCAAATGGTTACGCGTTGCTGGATTACCAATAGCGGGCTAGTCTAAAGGGATAAACAACAGGGATAAAGCTTCTGTCCAGCCAGCTGAACTAAGACAGGAGAATAACCAGAAAGGGAACAGGAAGAGGAGCGACAACGTGTGGAGCGCCATCACTTCTCAAAAGATAAAAAGGTAGGACAACACAGTTTTGTGTTTTACTCACCACTTCAGTTTAATCGAAGAAAGTAATTAGTTTAAATGTGAATATTAAAAACTCAAGATATGCAGAAATGAACTTTTGAGTTTTGTCTGATTATAAATTTACACTGATTGAGATTTAAACAGTTATTAGCAAATTTAGTAAACCACATGTCATAAAAAACAAGAAAACATATTTTAGAAATCTGTCAAAAACCAGTTAAAAACAAAAAAAATATATTGTCATTTGCTATTAGGCTAATAGCAAACTGATTTCATGGTTTTGTACCCAAATTTGAAATGGAACACTAGAGAAGTCCCTGAGAAGTCACAAAATTAATCAAGCATTTAGCATTCAGTTGGAAAATTACTGTAATTTGGCATCAAAAATAATAATGTGGTTTATTATTTTTTTCTGCTTTTTTTGTAAAACAGCAAATTTGAACATTTGTGGTTAACCAAAATAATTATATTCTAGCATTAAAAATATCATTACGGTGAAAGAGCTTGTACACACTGGTGGAATAACGATTACAGAAACATAAGAAATCAATTTGGTAATTACCAATATTGTTAATTTAGGGCAGCTGTAGCATAAACCTTGCACTGACATCCCTCTCTTTCTGAGAGAGTGTTCTGGTTCAGAAAATGTAATTATAACTCTACTTGCTAACTTAATTTATCCCAAATGTAACAAGATTTTAACAAGTATTAGTTTTTCCACACAATAAATATTTTGGATACCTTAAGCCACAGAAGTTTTTTTGTTACAATAATAAGCCTGCAGACTAATTAGTTTTCAGCAATCCCAAGCAGATCCGTTACGGGTATTAAAATTATGCTTCAAAAACATGTCTTCGTCCCCCCCACTCACTGGGTTTTACTCCATCACAAATGCCTTTTCTTTCTTCCTTAAGAGTATTATCCAAAGATTTATCACATGCCCAGAGCAGCCAAAGCAGTTTTGCATTAGGGGCACCCTTCAATTATGGCTCTCACTGAACAAATTCATTGTGTCAAATAGCTGTCAAAAAGATGAAATAAAACAATATAAAGCTTCAATAAAAACCTAATTATTGTGGAATTGAGACAAAATCGGTTTTGCAACATTCCTGAAACGTATCAATGTATTTCTGATTTACATTCTCTTCTCTGAAAACTGTATTTGAGAGCTTCCCATGTCAGTACATACTAACATGTTATTTCAGCAGGCATCAAGTTCTCACAGTGACTGAAAAACTACTTCTAGTCCTGAAGACATCATGGATACACAGTTTGTGTATGACCTTTTAGGGTAAGAAATACCAAAACTAAACTTTGACTTCTTGATTTCTTTGCTACCTGTAGTCATACCGTACCATACTCACAGATGCAGATGTGACAGTCAAATACTTAACATTCTTATTACATATTATTTGATCTCTTTTAGGGAAAATGCTTGGTTATACATCTCTGCTACCTTCATTGTGTTGTGGATTGTCGGGTGGCTCTACAGAGACAGCTTGGAGATTGAGGATTTCAAAAATAAGTATGTCTTTGTTACTGGCTGTGACACGGGGTTTGGAAACCTGCTGTGCAAGAAACTGGATCGTAAAGGTTTCCGTGTACTAGCTGGCTGTCTCACAGAAAAGGGAGCTGATGATCTGAAAAGAGTGGCAGGGCCTTATCTGAAGACTGTCCTGCTGGATGTGACCAGTCAGGATAGCATTGAAAAAGCAATGGAGTGGACCAAGCAAGAGGTTGGCGATAAGGGTGAGAGATGATTTCCTACAGTTACATATACGATTGTAGGACATTATCAGATCACACAAGGCAAGCCTGTAAACAAAACACAACATCATGTTTTCCTTGTTTTGTCTTTTTATTTGCTTTGTAGGACTTTGGGGTCTTGTGAACAATGCTGGACGTTCATTACCCATGGGTCCATCCGAGTGGATGAAAGTGGAGGATTTCCACAGCACACTGAAAGTAAACATGAATGGAGTGATTGCCATGACAATGACCTTCCTGCCCCTCATCAAACAGGCTCGTGGTCGTATTGTAAATGTAGCATCAGTGCTTGGTAGAGTGGCAGCAAATGGTGGTGGATACTGCATTTCCAAGTTTGCAGTAGAATCTTTCTCTGACTGCCTCAGGTAAGACTCATTTAAAGGGCTGCTGCAACCATATATATTAGCTTAAGGACCCAGTTGGTACTTTCTTCTTATTTAGAAAGACAGACAGTGTATCATAATTAGAAAGTTAGCATGGGTGATACAGTTTTATTACATTTTCAGTGATTAAAAAAGACCATCAGTAAATTACAGAGTGCACTAAAAATGCACACCATCTAACCAATTGTACAAATAGACCTAATTTGGCCACAGCGTGCCTCAGAGAAGGATTTTTGGTTCTGAGGCCAAACGGGGGGAAATGTTTGTTGCCCTCACTGACTCACATAGCTACATTAACTCTGTTTTTCTGCCAGGTAGTTGATTATGTTTTCATTAATGACAATGAAAAGCTTGCAGCCTGTGTTATAGCGCTAGCACTGAAACCATCTAAATCTATAAACCTGAATATTAGTTGGTAAGTGGAAACTCAAGACTTTACTAATGTTCAGTAGGTCATTCAACACTATTTGATAGTAATAGAATACAATGTATCAGTTATAAACAATTGATAAGAACTCATTTGCACTCTCAGAAAATCAAGAAAGCCCGCACTGTAAGGGAATACTAATGACAAGTAGAGATTTTTAGACTCATTTTTTGGCTTAAATGCAGATGGCCAATCCATTTGGCCATTTGATTGGCCTTTCTACCAATCCAAATATTTTTATTAATATCTCACAAATAAATTGTAAAGCAGATATAAAGCAAGACATGTGTGAATGGTGACCTGTTAGAAAGTGGTGCTCAAAATTAGATGAGGTTTTGTTATTGCTATGAAAAAGCAACACACAGAGCATATCTGTGTTTCCAGGAGAGACATCCACTACTTTGGAATTAAGGTATGTATCGTTGAGCCCGGGTTTTTCAAGACTGCAGTAACGAGCCTCGAACCCATTGAGAGGGAGCTCCATCGCCTGTGGAACCAACTCAGCCCTGAAGTAAAGGCCAGCTATGGAGACAAATACCTTGATAAATGTAAGTACAATGGGCCGTGGATCATCTGAAGCATTTTATTGATGCAGAATATGTCAATTTTGTCACATTCTTACTGATTTTTTTTTTACTCGTTTTTGTTTGTTTGTTTGTTTGTTTTTTGCTTTGATACACTAGGAATGAAATGTAACTGTTAATTTTAGATATAAAAAGTCACCTATTGAGAAGTGACTTCCAAGATTCATACATAACATGTTAATCCAAAAATATGTTTGTGTGCTTTTAAAAAAATGAAGTATAAAAATAAATCATTGAACATCAGATAAGAATGAAGGATTCTTGGAAATTGCAAGTTTACTGTGGCTTAAAAATATCACAAATTACTATCTGGTCACGATACATAATTCTCTTTTTAAGATGTCAATATACAGCGTTTGATCATGAATGCCGTCTGCGACTCTGACCTCACTAAAGTGACCAACTGCATGGAGCACGCTCTCTCTGCTGCCTACCCTCGCACCAGATACAGTGCTGGCTGGGATGCCAAGCTTGTCTGGATCCCCCTCTCTTACATGCCTTCCTTTGTAGTTGATATTGCACTGAAGCTCGTGCTTCCACGTCCTTCAAAGAGCGTCTGATTTGGGATGACCTACTTTATGTCATTTTGACGCAATAAGGAGGCTGACATTAAAAAAGTTTTTTTTCTTGATCTATTTTCCTTATCAGAGTTGGCCATGCGATGATAATACGACAACTTTAGAAATTACTGTTATTATATTTATAAGTGTATACCATAGAAAAGTCTTTTTCCTCTGTAATGTCTCTTTGACACTTCTAGACAACACAAAAATACTCATACAGTTTACCGTATGCATATTATTCTGTTTGTTGGGTGTTTTAATGCTATTATTTAAGGTGCTTGTTATGGATGTTGTTCACCATGGAAGCCTAAATAAAGAACATTTTAATATTAAGAAACTGTGTTTGTCAGAATGCAAGGATGCTGCTGAAACGGGAGTGAGAACGGGCTGCATACAGAAAGAAAATAAATAAAGCTTTGCTCTGAAACAATGTCTACAGGTTGAGCTACAGTTATGGGCAACATGAACACGGCAGTTAAATGAGAAGAAATATGCATATATGAAGACTCATGCACTGTATGTGTGTGATTGTCATGTTTTTAAGTTGTGTATGACTGTATTATTGTTGGGTCTTTAAACATTATTTTATACTATTTTGTATACTTTCTAAATGCAGTTCAGTAGCTCCGGGACATTTTCAACTGACAGAGATGGAATTAATTACCATGATGGAGGGACATTATTACTGTTTTATGTTTTTTAATGCAAATAAGCAGATAGAGTGAGTCATCTGAACCACTAGAAGAAACAAGAAAAAAAATATGTTTCGCCAGAACTGGGTTCAGTATTCTGGCACATTGCTAGCCAACTATAAATGTACACCACATTACATTCAAACCTACTGACTGGAAAATCCACCAGGTGGTGCTAAAACATCGCATGAAAGTTTCAGAACTAAAGTGCTTAAAATTGCCGTACTATAAACATTAGATTTTTTTCCCCATAATGTTGCAAAAGCAGTTAAGTAATGCGTAAAATATTAACATTTCTTTCTTATGCGCGTTTTAATACTCCAGCAGCTTTGGAGTTTCAGATTGGGAAATTTATTTCTAGCTTCTGACCGGCTCCTGTGCAGACTCTGCTGCTTTCAAATGCTCCTTGTAAAACTTTAACCACGCTTCAAACGAGTATTTGTGGAGTTGTGGGTTGTGACACATTCTGGGCTGTTTTAATAATATAAACCTGTTTCTTGTTGTGCTGTTTAAGTAGTCGAGATCTCTATATATTTTAAGTTAAATGTTTTTTTCCAAGTAAATGAACTGTATTGTAAAGGGCTTGTAAAAAAACAGTCCCACCTTTCCGATGACACATGAAGGTAACAAAACTTCAACTTCAGCCTAAAGCTGGTAAGTCAACGACCTCGCACGATCAGCTGGCGTCCAGCTCAGAAAATAACAGCAAGGTTATCTGTGTTGATTTCATCCTGAACGAACTATCGCGAAGGCTTTATTTGTGCCGTTTGTCGCAGCCATGCATTTCCTGAACGCGCTGCGCCTGTCAAACTCTGCTCAACTGATGGTCAAAAGTACAGATGTGGCGAAGAAGGTTTTCATCGTGCAACCAGCATGCTGTTTGGGCACGAAATCAATAACTCAGTTTCAGAGACGATCCCCTGCACTACGCGATCGTTTGCATCTGAAAATGTAAGTATGTGTGTGCTAAACTGGTGAGAATCAGCACCTTCTTACTGGTGTGAATTCGTTTAAACAGAACGCCTCCACACTAACTATTATCTGCCATATGCTGGTATATAATTATTTGTGCATAAGCAGTTGTTTTCTGTGTTATGGGCACAGAGAAACTATAGGAGGAAGAGAACAGTCACCATATGGACCTCCATATAGGTGGTTATGTCTGTGTGTGCAGCATGTATAGGCTATAAAAGCAATCTTGTCTTTTATTTGTTGTTGCTGTTGTGTTTTTTTTTTTAAGGGAATCCAACACTTCTTTTGATTGTTTTCCTCTTTTCAAGAGTGTGCTCTTCACTTCACCAGGAATATGCATTCAAAGCCATCTGGTTCCGGAGTGGAAAACATGCTTTTCTACACCATCACAGAGGGAAAAGAGCAAGTGCCCATCTCACACTTTACAGCAGTAAGCAGACATCATCTGTACATTACTTTATATGCACTGTTGCTACTGAATATATACTATCCTATTTATTGTACATACTGTGTGCAATGACATTAATGCTGACAACTTCTTATTTGCAGGCACTGAAAAAAAATGGCCTTCACCCATCCGATCCTCGCCTTAAAGACTGCATGGAGAAGCTCCGAAAGGCCGTGAAGGAATCTGTTGGCGAGGTGATGATGGACAAAGACCTTTTCCACAGGTGACAACCACCAGGCAACCAAGTCAAGCGGTTTCTCAAGGCTAAGAAAATTTATGTCAATAGCACCTCCAAAGCACACAGGCAGTTCAGAATGATTGGGAAATGAGTCAGTTAATCATTCTTTAATTAAACTAAAAAGAATCCAGTCTGACCAAAACTTAATTTAATTAAAGAATTTCTTTTGTATTTTCCTGCAATTTGGTTCTGGAGCAATTTGGGGGCCATGGTCTTGTATATACAGGTTTACTGCCAGGGCGTTATGAATATAACTATATACTGTGATTAGAAAGCCTGTGCCTTTCCTACTGACAAGAGAACAGTCAACTCCACTGTAGTAGACCATGATAACCCCCATATCTTGTAAATTTTACAAATGCAAACTGTTTAAAAGACAACCTCTATCTTCTACTGAAGTCCAACCAGTAGAAGATAGAGGAAAGTCTAGATAATTATTTTATATCACTTTGATTTTAAGTAGGCCTAACCATTGAAATTCTCTTTTCTAACGATGTAAAAAAAAGTTTAACTACACATCTAATCTCTGAGAATAATGTCAGAAAAAAGTAGAATTACACAGTAAGTCCTAGATTTTCCATATGACATAGTAATGGTGGTGTAGTAGATGAAATAATTGAAAGAAATCTTTCACAAGACAGGAAACAAGAATTTCTGGTAGCTAATTGCTCAGACTGTCCTGCAATAACAAAACAGAAAGTTTCTCTTAATTCACAGAGAATGCTCTTTTCTTGTGGATTCACTGTAAAGTCAGTATTAAAAAACAGGAACTTTTCTCTTATTTAAATATTCATATATTTTTTAATTACTGTGGTGTAGTATAAATTGTGACGGGGGAGGTCTTTAAAAGCATAAAATGCTGCAAAACCTATTAAAATACAGTTAAAAATACAAACATTTATAACCCCTTCACATTTTCCAAAGCTGTCCATTGTGCCGATTCTGGCCCCTGGGCCTTAAGTTTAATACCCATGGTCTAGCTGGAAATGTGTGCACTTTTTTAACTTAATAAACAAAGCATTTTACAATTAGGACACAGAGATCAGATCAGTAACCCTGTGGTTATTGGACAGCGAGCCTGAGCCACAGCTGCCTCTGTCTACAGAGTGTGATTCAATTTGGAAAAATGGTTTACATTGCTGGTAAACGCTTTATGTCTTTGATCACTACAAATCAAATGAGGCTAAGTTTCATTGCATTAGGGTTATTTACACTCAGTACGTCGACCCTCGCGGTGAACTGTCTGTAAGTGCTGACATTTAACTGTTAGTCCTGCGGCTGCTGGAGATATAGTTTTGCTCCCTTTTTTTGTTTTTTGTTGTTGTTTTGGTTATTTCATTGTGTTTTGTTTTTTATTAATAATATTATTTCTTATGCCACTCTGTGAAACCAATGCAGTCTGTGGATAAGCCCATGATTTGTCATTTGTGTGTCAGTTTAGCAAGTCAGAAATCAAGTTAAGAAAATGGCACACAGAATAACTTTTAGCAAACTCTAAAGGGCAACAGTGGCCAAGAAAAATGGATCTAATGCGGCAGTTGACAGGAAATTTAACTTTACATTTCTCCCACAATTATTGTTGTTTTTTTGTTGGACTTAATCTTCGTTACACTATCCCTCAGAGAGGGCTATCTTAGCTGTGACAGTCCATGGTGTTTTGTTTTCCATGCATGAGGAAGCAGGTGCAGGCATGAGACCAAACTATTTTTAGCCTGACCTTCCACTAACAATCCATTTTAGTACAGGATTTGTTGTATGTGATGTTATGCATAATTGTTTCTCTCTTCTTTTGTCTTCCACGTACTTTATGTTCAGTCATTCAGACAGGTTTAAGAATGATAAGGCGGAACTATAGAATGTGGAAGAAGTCGGAACTAAATGGACAACATTTTATGCAATTTTTAAGGCTTCTGGTGTCACAAATTGTGCGCATACAGATTTTTTCTTTATAAATAATAAATTGAAAAACTGATACACTGTATAATGTAATGCAAATACGTACAGGTATAGCTTAAGAATGTTAGATTTATCATACAGTAATAAATTCACACACATTGTAATGTCATAATTAAATACATGCATTTCATCAAGATCCATCCCAAACATGGAGGTGTGAAAGTCGGTGTCAGGACATGTCAGTTTTATTTACTGTCGTTTTGATCAAAGGAACAGCTTCTCACACTTAAGGAAAACTGACAGCTGCTGGCTTCCACTTACTCTAGAGGCTACACACACACACACACACACACACACACACACACACACACACATCTAATTGACATAATGCTTTTCTTTTCCTAGCCCCGTACCCTAACACTAGCCATCAAAAATAAATGCCTAACCCTAACCCTTAACCGGACCGTGCACCAGAGCTTTATGAAAAGAAAACTAAACAAAACTCTCTTAATACCTAACCATAACCCAATTGTATCTCTTTAACTAAAACCGCATTTTGAATCTGAAATGCCTTCAGACTTGTGGGGACCGGGCTATTGGTCCCCACAAGTATAGTAAACTTCCATTCTTTGGTCCCCACAAAGATGTCTAAACAGGTACACAAACAACACGCACACACAATGAAAGTATTTTCTTTTTATTTAGGGCTCTTGAGTAATTCTGCATTATGCTGTTTTTGTCTTAGATGTGTAGGAGGAAACATTGTTCTGCTAATCCAGGCCTTCAGGAAGAAGTTTATCATCCCTGAGTTTGACCTGTTTGTACAGAAAATAAATGAAATCTACGAAAAAGTGCAGAAGCAAAGTGATGGGAAGGTAAACTTTTCCTAATTTAGTTTTCCATGCTATGATGGTTTATTTGCTGCGTAAAGCTTTCTCCTAATTCATCCTGCTGCCCCAATATCTGCACACATTAAACATAATACTTGATGAGTAAATAAGGAATCTCTTCTACTACATTAACATTAGTTCTAACAATTACTTCTGAATGAGCATTACTTCTGTCTTAACTTTAACTGTGTTTCTCATTGTGACTGCAGGTTGCAGACTACATTCCCCAACTGGCTAAATTCAGCCCAGAGCTATGGGGTGTGTCTTTGTGTACAGTTGACGGACAGAGGTAGGAACTAAACATTTGAATAAATGAAATGAGAGTCTTTTATGAGATTTGTAGAGATTTATAGAGCTTTTTATTCATATATTATGAGATTCCTCATTAGATTGTGACTTCCCAGCTATCACTGAATGACAGCTGGGAACAAAGATTCTTCTTGTCTAGTGTGTAACTAGCTTTATTTGATTTGACATATTCTTTGTAAGACAATTTCATGTGAAAAAAATTTGCAGAACATCAGCCTAATGTTTTGCTGTACTTTTGTTTTATTTTTGTCCAATTTTGAGTCACAGACTTACTGATACACATTTCTGTAATCAAAATATAATTTTTAGTTCCAGTCTTATAATCTTCATACACAGTGCATTTGCTACAGATTTCAGAAGGTGAATCAAATATAAATGAGCGTTCTCTCAGTCTCTACTTAAACATAGTTCATACTTGTTTTTAAAGTGATACTGCACATTCAGTATGACTTTCACTTTATTTTCAAGATTGTGTAGGCTCTAAAGGTCTATTCTGTTTTTTTTTTGCAGGCACTCAGTAGGCCACACCAAACAGCCGTTTTGCCTGCAGTCCTGCGTGAAGCCCCTGCAGTATGCCATTGCCGTACATGAGTCAGAAACTGAGAAGGTTCACCGCTATGTTGGCATGGAGCCCAGTGGACTCAAGTTCAATGTGCTTTCACTTGATGATGAAGGTATGTAAAGCCTCATTACCTCCTATTGGATTATAAAAATCTATCAATGCAATCAGTGCGCGGAAATGACACCTGAAGTTCAAAGAAATCTAGTTATGAGGCATCTAGCACAGCACATAACATGTATCTTAGTTTGCTTTTACTCCTGCATGAGTGCTAAACTGACTGGATGAACAATGTCTTCGTCCAGATGAAACCCGAATTTATATTCTCATAATAATTTTATCATAATGTTTCTTTATTCTTCTGCTTAATATCAAGGAAGAAATCTAGCTGTGTTACTCTGACACAGAATTTAGGTCCTTCACAACTGTCACTGACACTGGTTTCCTTCTCTGAGAAATACTGTGAAATTCAGGCCATTTCCGTTCCACCGAGTCAAATTTTACACCAGTAATAATTAATGAAATGTAATAAACTGATTAGTTGCTATTTTGGTAACAAGGTAGTGTTTGTAATTGTTTTTCAGTTTAAAAAAAAAGAACAAATATTTACTGGTTGCCCTTTAAAAAAAAAAAAATTGGTAACACAATATACATTTAAAGACATTTTGTAAATTTGTTTTTGCAGTACTTTTTTGGTACAAATATTATTCTGTTATTCAGATTATATTTCATGCACATTAGGAATTTTGTCAGGACCCTTTTTTTAAAATATGCACTCGTGGTCAGAAATTTACATATACCCATCATGAGCATGTATGTTTGGTGGTAATTTCAGGAATTTTAATGATTTCTTTGACCTCTTCTTTTGGAAGAGGTGGAATGATTGTACAGCTTTATTTTGGAAAATATGAAAATATTTTATTAAAAAAAGAATTCGGGGCACAAATTTGAATATACTTTGTAATTTCTCTAATCTAAAAAGGTTAAAAAGTATACATCCATCCATCCATCCATTCGCGTCCGCTTATCCTGTTCAGGGTCGCGGGGGGCGCTGGAGCCAGCTGTCATAGGGCGAGAGGCGGGGTACACCCTGGACAGGTCGCCAGTCTGTCGCAGGGCCAACACACAGAGACAGACAACCATTCGCACTCACATTCACTCGCACATTCACACCTATGGGCAATTTGGATTAACCAATTAACCTATCCCCACTAAGTGCATACATAAAGTATACATACAGGCCCAAATTAAATTTTTTAAATAACTGTTGTTGAAGCTTCTACAATGCCTTTTAACCTGACAACGCCAAGCCCTATTAGCTTTGTTAGTAAGCTACAAGCTACAAGTGGTATTGTAGTCTCTTTTTGCCAGCATAAAAAGAATTTGTTTGACACTCATTGGGTTGAACATTAGCATTGAACTCTGCTAAGAATAGTGGTCAAAAATCCAGTCCTCCCAGTAGCATGTTGATGGTGACCAAAAGCATCTGGTTGAGGTGCAATTTGTTAAGAGTGGGGGCTGCATGTATGTTTGAACCTGCATGTATATTTTTGATGTTGTTTGAATTAGAGAAAATCCACAATAATTGCAATCTTGTGTACCCAATTCTTGTTGTTTTTACATAATTGAAGATGTTTGCTGTACAATCATTCTACCCTGGAAAAACAGCAGTGCAAAGAAATCATTAAAATCCCCAAATTACTATAACAAGTGTATATAAACTTCAGACCACAACTCTTATGTTGATTCACATATTATAGAGATTGATTTCAGTCCTTTGTACAAAATCATTATTTCATAAAGAATTTGTCTTCAACCCTGTGTCTTATCTTACTGTCCCGTCTCATAGATAAGCCCCATAATCCCATGGTGAATGCTGGAGCCATTTTGATCAGCTCTCTTATCAAGGTAGACATATGAACAGTTATCACTCTCTTTTTAGTGAAAGACTGTGGCAGCAAAAGGTTAGTTGCAGATTTTATATATTTTTGAAGCTCAAATCTCTTAAATAAAGAAATTAATATTAAAATATGCACTAACTAACTGTGTTTACCCTGCTGTTGAGTAAGACTCTTGCAGCAATGGTACTTTGCAGTAGCAAGTTATGCACTCAATTTTAAAACAACTTAATGCATCAGATGTTTTACTGCATGAAAATTTGTGATGTTTTATAGCATATTCAATGTTTGCCTTAAAGTTGGACCACCTGGTTTATGATCATTACCTGCTCTTCTCTTACTGCTGATAATAGGATACTAAATCATGCAATCAGTAACACATTCGTGTTTTTATACTGTGCAATTGGTACCAGCTTCTGAATGCAGGAGCTGAGTGAATGTGGCAATTATACTCAGTACTGTTTGTTTTTACACAAGCAAGCGACTCTCCTTGTTTTCAGCCTCACTCAAATAAGGCAGAAAAGTTTGACTATGTAAGTAATGTACCTCCAGTTTTCTACTCTGTTTAGATCATGAATATAAAAATGTAGGATTATTATTTTGGTGCTCAGAGGTATGCTGAAAAAGCACAGATGTTTTTTTCCAGGTTATGGAGTTTGTGAAAAAGATGGCTGGCCAAGAATATGTAGGATTCAGCAATGCCACGTGAGTGCATTTCAAAATAGAGTTGGAGTATTTTGTATTTATTTGCCTCCATTTAGCACAAGCATGAGTGAAAACCCATATGGAAAAGATATATATATATATAAATCTTATAAAGTTTGTATCTGTCTTGTGTGAAACTTGTATGAAAAGCATACAAGAGTGAAAACACATATAAGATCCCTTGGAAAATTATATAATGAAACTTGTATGTTTTGTATACTTACTAAAAAAAAATATGAAAGTAATGAGAAAGTGGCCACTTTCATGAGTAAATCATATATGTTTTTACTATTTCTTTTCCATATGGGAAGACTTACTGTGTTATGGGTTTAGTCCACTACCTATTGCATTATTGATGTTTTTTTATATTGATTTCTGCTCTTTCTTTGACTCAGGTTCCAGTCAGAAAAAGAAACAGGCGACAGGAATTTTGCCATCGGATACTACATGAAAGAGAAGAAGGTCAGTTTCAGAAAAAACATTTCCTAAAGCTCACATATATGAATTTAAAAGTTTCAACTTGATAGTACTTATCTTTTAGTAATTAAAAACAATCAAAATTAATCATCCATGATTTAATTATGAAAGTAATGACTAATTGATCAACTGAGTGTCTCATTGAGGTTTGCAGACAAGTTACCACTAACCAAATGACATTAACTTGTTTGCCATTTTATGATGTGTGACAATCATGGTGACAATGAAGGATCAAGTGAATAAGGCCTGTAGGACACAAATCAGAAGCCAGCCAGAAACCTCCAAGAACTACTGATTTTTCCTTAGCAATGGTTGTATTACTTTTAATATGTTGGACAACTCAAGCAATGTCCGCATGAGGTCATTTTAGAAACTCAATAGATGACACACATGACAAGGAAAAGCTAACGTTTAAAACCTAAATACTGTATTTTTATCCATTTTAACTTATTATAAAATGTATATTTTGATCAGGTACTCAGCTGTCATATTCCACATTTTTAATAAGGTTTTTATATTATTTAATTTTCATGAAACCAAATTGCCAAGTTTCAGATAAATATTCTGCTTACTTTGGTCAATCAGATACTCATGATGATAATATTTCACTCACCAGTGTTTTCCTCTGGGAGCAGATATGATCGATGCCCTTGACTTCTACTTCCAGGTAAAATGTCAATAAAGAGTCTTTTATTTATGAAAAATGATTCAGTAGTTTCAATAATAAACTGACTATTCCTCTCAGCTTTGCTCCATTGAGGTAACCTGTGAGTCAGGAAGCATCATGGCTGCCACTCTGGCCAATGGGGGAATTTGCCCAATTACAGGCGAGCGTGTCCTGAGTACTGAGGCTGTGCGAAACACCCTGAGCCTCATGCACTCCTGTGGCATGTATGACTTCTCCGGCCAGATGGCTTTTCATGTGAGTAACAGCAGGATGTGATGGAACAAGCACTTCACTGTGTCACAACAAAAATAGCAATAATCTCATTACCTAGAACAAATGGCACATTCAGCCTCTTGTTCTCATCTCACAGGTGGGCTTGCCTGCAAAATCAGGAGTATCCGGTGCAATTCTGTTGGTGATCCCCAATGTGATGGGAGTGATGTGCTGGTCTCCTCCACTGGACAGGGTTGGAAATAGTGTCCGAGGAATACACTTCTGTCAGGCAAGAAAACAGTTTCTGTTTTATTATATTTAGACCACTTATGTTTTGTTTTTTTACGTTAATGTTTTAATTTGAATTTTTAATGCAAGTAGAACATCCTGGCCTTTCTAATATTTTTCTCGTGTTTAAATTGGCTCTGAAGCCTTCAATACTTCAGGCCTTACGGTAGAAGCTTTAATTTTTTCAAAGATGATGATGATTATAGTAACAACCAGTTTAGTTTGATAAATAATTTGCAGTCATTACACTATCGACATCGTCTTAAAGCCAGAAGCCTGGCTTCGACTAATACCATAAATATTCCCCCAGAATGTGTCTGTAGTTGCTTTACAGAGTGCAAAATGTCTAATAAACCTGACTTATTCTGTGGCTGTTATATTCTGTTTTATAATATTTAATTTTTTTTTTTTTGACAGAACAAAACAGAATAAATAAATTTTTTGTTCCCCCCTAAAGATTAAATCATACTGTTTTTGTTTTCTTAGGAACTTGTGTCAGTGTTCAATTTTCACAATTACGACAACTTGAGGCACTTTGTAAAGAAACAGGACCCTCGCAGACAGGATGGAGATGACAGGGTGAGTTGCTCGTATTTTGTTTGGTACTGTATGTAATATGCGCTGTGCTCTAAGCCTCCATGTTTATGGCTCTGTGATGTTTTTGCAGAACAAGTCTGTTTTCAACTTGTTGTTTGCTGCCTACAGTGGAGATGTATCGGCACTGAGAAGGTAGGTAATCGAGACTCCTGATTTTGTCTGTCCTCTATAAAACATTTCCCTCACAATGTCTAAAACAGGCCCTGGATCAAATTACCTCAACAATGTTTATTACTAGTAAGGTGTAGTGAACAAAATGACCTTTTATACCTAGTACAGAATCAGAGCATAGAGTATAGGACCAATAAGAGTTCTCTTTTTCTTTTTCTTTTTTAATAAGACAAGTGTGGAATCCACAATTTGTTTCAGGGAGGAGATACAAATCTCTTTGGGGTTGCATCAGTAAAGGCAGCTAGTGAAAAAAATCTGCCAAATCAAACATGCAGGGCTACCCGCTGCGGCGACCCCTTGTGAATAATGGAGCACTTGAAAGTAGCTGACTGTTAGTGATTTGTTTTGCAGATTTGCACTTTCTTCCATGGACATGGACCTCAAAGACTATGATTCTCGAACAGCGCTTCATGTTGCTGCAGCTGAGGGTAAGCGTCATAAGTTCAGGCTAATTTTACACTTATTCGGTAATTTTTTTATTTACTTATTTATTTTTAAATTAATGACTTCAAAACAAGTGCAGTTAGCTAAAGTCATCATCTAAGATCAAACTAATCATGACTTTGATCCAAACAACATACATTTAAACTTTTGCTACAACACAAAAGCTTGTCATAGATGTTTAAGAAAACTTGGTGTAATTGTAAGATAAGAGATGCAGAAAGTTGCAGATTTCAGTTTTAATGATGATTGGTTGGTATAGCAGATAAAAACAACCTTTATTACCTATCCAGCGTCTTCTCTCAGTTAAAAGAATGGCGTCTGTTCACTCTGTCATTTCTTTTCATCGCTGACTGATAGAAAAATACTTAAACTTGTTAAATCGTTTGTTTTGATGCTCACAGCAGTAATTAGTGCAAAGTTTTCACTTTGTTTATTCTCATGATTAACAGTAGAGGTTCAGTACCTCTGGCTCACATTATACAAGCCACTAATGAACCAGCTCATAAACCCTTACAGAGCACCATATGGTAGATTATTTGTCTTCTGTTGCAATGTTAGTTTATTCACAGCACAGATTTAATACTCCGCTGCCACGACTACAGCAGTAACATTTTTCTTGAAAAGAGCCTCGTAAGCAAACTATTTGTTTTAGAGGATTAACATGGAAATAACAGCAGTTTTCTTCCAAAAGGGAAAAGGCAAAGATTCCTAAATGCCATTCTGAGCTGGATTCCAATAGAAGGAATTAGTAATTACATATTTATTGTTGTTTGTTTTTATTTTAGCAGATTTTCTTCTCCATTTCTAATTCTGTGATGCTACTAGATTAATTTGTCAATGGTGACAATTTGTTTTTTTTGCTTTTTAAAAATTATATTCTTAGGTCACATGGATGTAGTAAAATTCCTCACTGAAACCTGCAAAGTTGATCCATTTGTAGAAGACAGGTGAGATAAATACCTTGTATATAATTCTAATTATAATCATGATTACATTAACCCTGTACTGTCATACTACTTCATTGTAAAGAGCCTTTTTCCATCAACTAAACTTTTCCAATTATTTATCAGCACACAATGTTAATACCACAGTTTGTATAGTCTTGGATTTTGTCATCCATAGTTTTATGAATTGCCTCTCCATCACTTGCAGGTGGGGGAATCTACCGGTCGATGATGCCATGCAATTTGGGCATGACGAGCTAGTGAAGGTGCTCAAAGATTACCAGCAAGAGTGCAGGCAGCAGGAAAAGAAGCAAAGTGAAGCTGTGCATCCCCAGAAGCTTGACACCATTGATGGCATGGTGTGATAGCTAAAATGAAGTTCTGAAATTGTAATAGATTAGATTAGATTAGATTAGATAGAACTTTATTAATCCCTCGGGTGGGTTCCTCTGGGAAATTCGATACATCAATACATAATACATCAGGGCATTTGTGCAATTTTCCAAGTTTAGAAATATGGGTGTCCATTTGTAGCACGTAACATGAGTGACGCACAAACAACAGAATATAACTGTCATGGAGCTTTATGAAAGATTTTCTTCAAATTCCAGTCAGGTGAATATTTTATTGTTTAGCATTTCCTTTTTGTGATTTTGAGTCTTTTTGTTAGAAACACTAGGTAAGTAGGTTGGTGCCACCCATGTCATTTTGAGCTTGTTTTGAGTTGAGGTTTAGGGTCTTTCCCTCTTGTTTTTGCTTTTCTAGGATAATAGCTCAGCTAAGTTTTGGTTTTGTCGTTTTGGTGTTTTTTTTGGCACAACCTAACTGTCCCTTTCTCCCCCACATTTGTTGTTTGAGTCTGGGTTATTTATTTTGTGAGAGCGCTGCCATTAAACCTTTTTCATAACACCTGTACCGAGTTTCCGGAGTTGTTGTGTTATCCCCTCCTGCCCTCGAGGAGACGCAACAATTGCATTTTTAGAACACTACAGTCCGTATAGCATTTCTATTCTATAATGTATATATGTGTGAGGTTCACTTGATTAATATCTCTGTCAAAGTGCAACCGAGTACAATGCAGTGCCACACAAAGGGAAATTGATGCACCTGACTCAAAGTTACATGGATTTCAGCAGCAGGTGACAGGGTGTAAAAGATTTTTGATGACAGGAAGGTGCTTGTTGTTTTTGTTCTATAAAGGATTTTCCCTCCTTTGCCTTGTCTGAATGTTGTGTGACACTCGTCTTTTTTACTCCCAGTCAAACCAACTATCAAACTCAGCGTATTTAAATTATTTGAAATCCATACCATAAACACAATGACATAATATCACAGTTATAACACATAGTGGCCAACTTAATGTTAATTTATTATGTATATGTTTATACCTTGACTTGGGAAAACTGCATGTTTTTTACTGTAAAAAAAAGAGACAATGAGTGTCTCAGTGTGGTACTTTATGATCTCCAGCCTCATAATAAATTAGGTTCCAAAAACTAAATGAAGTGAAAGGTTTGGCATTAAAGCCATGTATGCCACCCATAGCTTGATTTTATTTTGATTTTATTAAGTTAGTCAGTGCTTCATAGTGTGACAAATTTGATATTAAATATTTTGCAGCACCGAGTAAATCAACTGAATACATGATGAAAAAGCAGCAGGAGTGTGTGTTTTGCATAATCAAGATATTTCAATGAAAACAAATGGAACAAGTAATGTAATAAGAACTATTTAGCGAGATATAACAAATGTGCACCACATTATTTTAACCATATAAAGACTGTACCATGAAATAATTGCCAAAAAAAATCACATTTTCTGAAACAGGATTGTGTATTTAACCTTCTGAAAAATGTAATAAATAAATAAATATAAATGTGCATATATGAGCTTTAATTTACACTATTTTTGTTAAATCCAGTATTTTTGTGCAATTTCTTGCTTAGAAGTCACACTTTTAAGTCTTTAAGAGTCTTTAAGACTCACAAAAACTCATAACAAATATGATACCCTTGACATTACAGGGTTGACTTCCCTCTCCTTACCAATGCTTTATTTATAAATGTAGAGTTAATAATTTTTGACAGATTGTACCTTTAATTTCATGCATATGATACAATAGACTGTAGCCACAGAGCACAAATGCTTCATTTTTTCTTTAATCCATCAGATGGCACTATGTGCCTGTCCAACATGTGTCCGTGTTGTCTGCAAACTGGTCAACCTACAGTATCAGTTGTTATCAGGTGGAACAGTGTGCCTTAGATTTGTGGAGAGAAAGAGCACTGCTGAGCAATAAAGAGCTTATATAAGATTAAGCTGACGTTCAGAGAGACTAGTGCCGCCTGAAGAGACTATGGTGGTCTGACAGGATCTTGAACCCATTCCACTAAAGAAATAAACAGAAACAGACATTTAGACAACAAATATGCAGTGCAATATTTTCTACACATTTTACTTGCTCTTTAAATGGATTTATTTTAGTCTCTTAGACCAATATTTCTCTTTTTTTATTTTGGAAAGTGAGCAAATATGTCACAACTGTATCCAGCACTTTGAATGATTTACAAAGAAAATCTACACCACCCAGTCGATTAGGTGCAGCTCTTGATTTGAACGCTTTACTGTGTGTAGACTGGTGCTCTTCATTTTCTCAAAAGCATTCAATAAAATCGATTGTTGGGAATTGCTACCTTGTCGAAGCCTGTGGTTTTTTCTACCTTAAGAAGACAACTGGTGAGGTATCAATGTGTGTCTTCTGAAAAGACAAACACATTTGTATTGCTTTCCACAATGATTAAAATTTTGGACTCTGGACAGTTCGTGACTCAGATAAATTGGACCTGCTTATTAATGTCGTAGACAAGTGTTCATTTTTTTAATGATTTGAACTTTTTGGCAGGTTTAATGAAGCCAGAAATATAAAAGCTGACTTTAATGAGTTGGCACAGGGATGTGCGTGAATCCCACAAGGATGTTAGGATTTTCTCAAGTTGACAAGGTTGGTCTGCCATTCAGCCATTGCCTTCTGGAGATTAGGTTTCAGAGAATGCATTTGCAGCAGTGAGATTAAGGGTGGTAATAGCAAAATACCTGAATCAGATCAGTTGCTATTAAATTTAATTTTAATACTTACAGTTCCAGTAGAATGATTCCTACTAGCATTCGTGTTTGACTTAATTTTCTTCTATTGTAACTTCAAGTTGTGATTTATATTCCCTTTTTGGTTTCTAATAAAGTCATAGTGAATCTATCAATATTTCAGCATCAGTAGCATATATATAAATATATATATAAGTTTCTGTAGCATATGAGTGGGTCACACATGTGGGTCAAACAGACTTTACCAACAACTGTGTTTGTACTGTCATGGTTCATCAGTGGCTGCCCTGGCATGCTGTTCTTACCATGTTCACCAGGGAGGCGTCTGTTCTTCTGTGTTCTTCTGATTCTCACACCTGCGGCTCATCATTGCTGATGGATCCTGACAGTATTTAAGGCCGTGTTGGAGTAGTGTTCCTCACTGGATTGTTGTACTTACTTCTGTTAGTGTAGCCTGGCTCGCGTTTGTACTTCCCTGTGGTCCCTGGTGCTTCTTCTGACCTCTGTGTCCATCTACCTGTATAGATTGCCCTGGACCTGACCAGAATGAGAGTGGGTCACGGTGTTGGATTGGACGGTGTGTGTATCTTGTTCTGGACTCTACGAAGAGGTGCTTGACGTGTGTTTCCCTGACCCTCTCTTGGAATCCCCGGAACACTGTCACTCTGTATATGTAAATATTTCACTGGTGTTGTATATAAATCCCCTTTTGACTGCACAGTTCAGAGTCCTGTCATTGAGCCCTGCTTCAGTAACAGTGAGATGTAGCAACAGTCAGTGAGATGACTCATGAGAACATAACACAAAGTTTGTATTCACAGTAGCTTACCCCTGACAGTGTGTTAAATTGAGAGGTGAACATTCTTCATCACAAGAATGTGATTAATCAAGCGCAAAAAATGATGAATATGTGTAATTAGCGAACTGTTTTTCATTAAGATGAGGAACGTAACCCTCTTGCAGAGATATTACAGATACGCTGACCTTTGGAATTAGTTCCACCAACTGAGAAAATGGTTAAAAAATGTTATGCATTAATTCTGTGTTGATTAACTTGTGTATTAATTTCTAATATGTTTGCTAATCTTGTCCACATATCACAAAGAGATGTGCACAGATTTTTAAATATTCACAGAGGCATGAAAGCATTTCTGTTAAAGAATTGGGGATTTATGAAACATTAGACAACACAAATCTAAATAGACTTTAAAAAGTGCATTAAGCTAAAACTTAATCACCAATTTACCTTTAGTATTATATATAATATAATGCAATTATAGAATGAAACCCATACTAAAACCACAGGATAACCTTTTGAGCTTGTAACAACAGAAACAGACAGTCTTGTTCTGGTCTTCTGAAGTTTTCAACCACATCACACAGGCAGCACATTAAAATCATCCATGTGTCAGCTGACATCACTCGTTCAGTTCGGGCTTGCACACCAGCAGTTCTTTCACAGTTGCACAACTATTAGGTTCATGGTTGGTGATACATCTGGATTGTCAAACTCTTCTACTGGGACATATGGACATCTACACTTTTAGTGGTAGTTGTCATGAAGCTGTTGCCATTATGATGCAATACTTACAGCTTATAGCTTTTCACATTTAAGCTGCAGTTTGCTGCAGTCTCCCTCACTCATTCTTTCTCCACAGACAAGTTGATATATTCTTGTACACAAGCAGTGTTTACTGAATCCATGAGAGGTCAAAGATGAAAAAATTACATTTTAAATGAAATCACGACACAGGGTGTCCTTTTGCTATGATTGCTGTGTAGTAAAGATTGTAGGTCTTTTGATTTCAGTATGTGTGTTAACAAACTTTAAAATATCAGAAAACAGTAGTCTGCTATAGTAAAATCAATACCCAACTTCTCCACTTCTCCATTCCAACTTACATGTTAGACGGAGTGCATACTGTACATGATGAGGTTGTCAGGGACCCTGGGTCGCTTAGACCCAGGGTCCCTGGGTCTGAGCAATTATGGACATGTGTGTTTTTGGTGTGCTGTCCCTCATTCTCCCTGCTTGCAGATTTATGTGTATGTGTGTGTGTGTGTGTGTGTGTGTGTGTGTG
>NW_024582718.1:33756-42789 GCF_018398535.1 Haplochromis burtoni
ATTTCTGAGAGCACCTGTTTATAGGCACCTTCAGGCCTGGTGGGTGTGGCCCTGCCAGGTGGTTGGCCACACCTGAAGACCATCACACAGCTGATCAAGCTTTGTAGGAGGAGCTACTTAAGAATGCGTTGGAGCTCTCTCCGACGGATCATTGCGTGGTAAATAGTGAATAAATATAAGTGAGCTGAAGAAAGGAATAAACAGCTGGAACAGGAAAACAAAGTCATGACAGAACAGTAGTTTGAAGTAGAAAGAAAAATGAAGGACTGCAAAAAAAAAAAAGCAACTGAAGGAGAAATTTAAAGCCTTGGAGCAGAAGTATAAATTACTGGAGGAAAACCAAAAAATGGTAGAGGAGAAAGAGAGAAAAAAGAGAAACACAAAGAGTTGAAGATGAGAAATGTATTATGAATTGATGCAGATGTCAGGAGGACAGAAACACAAAAATACTGCATGAGAGGATAATCAGCTGACCTTTCAGCTGCAAGTTAGGTTTGTTGACTGACATGGATTTTTAATTTTTCACATTAAAGAATAGAGTTGCGAACACACTCTGTACATGTTAGACGAAAAAGAGTTTGTCTTTATCTCAGTGAGTCTGTCTATAAAAATAATCTTCTTTTCATTGTAATTAACTGAGTATCATAGAGATGGAGGTGAAGCTCTTTGGATTTAAATCTGTTGAAGCTGCATTTGGAACATGAAGAACACTTATAGTTTGCAGTATGTCAGAAAGGGACAACTTGATTATCCAAATGCAGAGCTCAAAGAAGGATTGTCAGTTAGACAAAAATTGTATTATTTTAAAAGGAAGTTTAAAGAGGGTGCTGATGAGGCTTTGGCACATTGGATGAGCTGAGCTGAGCTGATTGCTGGAGTATGGAGATAAGAATGTAGCTCCAGGCTGAACAGGTTTAACTGAAGTACAGTATAGCATGTAGCGTGTAGCTGATAATGCTGGCACAGTGCCATAAGAATACTCTGAGACACATAAAGAAAAGACTGTGAAGTAAAAAGTAAAAAATATTCAAGAAGTGAATGATGGTTTTATTTAAATTATAACTGGAGCTTGAATCTTAATCAAGCAGTCATTCAATTTATTTATAAGCACATTTAAAAAAAACACACAGGTTGACCAAAGTGCTGTACATAGTAAAAAAAAAAAAATAGAGAGTAAAAATGGGTTTTCAGATGGGTTTTAAAAATGTCAAGTGTTGGAGAGATCCTCAGGCATGTAAATGGATTGCCCACAGATGCATAATCAGAGCACCAAGTCAATACACACCTATAACAGAAATAAACCAAATAAGGCCAGTGTTGGGAAGGTTACTTTTAAAATGTATTTCACTACAGATTACAGAATACATGCCCCAAAATGTATTTTGTAACGTATTCCGTTACGTTACTTAGTGAGAGTAACGTATTCTGAATACTTTGGATTACTTAATATATTATCATGCTTTTTACAACTACATGAATGTACTATTGCTGTGTGATTTATTACTATTACTGAAGGTTATTGGCCATAGCAATACTAACTACATTTTTAAATCTTAATATAAAATGTGTAACAGTAGGGTGGACATTAGGTAAGGCTGCACTTTTTGCAGCGATCTCTTATAGAAAACTATTCCGCACGTATATAAAACAGGTCCGCAGCTCCGAACCGTAAAGGCATGAAACCGTAAAGGGTCCTCTGGCTACATCACTGTCAGAGGCCATAGGTATTTCTGTATTCTGTATTCTGATGAGCTATGAAACCTGACTGAAACCTCTCAAGTCTTGCAGACTCCCATCTCTGCAGGACCTGTACACCTCCAGGACACTGGGGCGTGCAGCTCGGATCTCAGCTGACCCTTCTCACCCTGGACACAGTCTGTTTGACCTGCTCCCCTCAGGCAGGAGGCTCCGGTCCATTCGCACCAGAACCTCTCGCCATAAGAACAGTTTCTTCCCCTCTGCTGTTGGACACTTGAACAATAACCGTATGACTGTTCCCACCACTAACACATGACCCTACGCTGTGTTCACTGCATCATTCGATGTTTGGCACTGATCACCACCTGCACTCATGTATATATATCTATCTACGTAGCACTTTTAACTCTTATTCTTATTTTTATTTTTTTCATGTCTATTTAAGTGCTATTTATGACTCTATGTTTGCACTGATGCACCGCAGCAATTTCCTAATGTTCTAAACCTGCTCAACATTTGGCAATAAAACCGATTCTGATTCTGATTCTGATTCTTAGCTGTTTCACAATTACTCTTTCAAAAAAAGAAAACCAAATCTCTAAAGAAATCTCTAGACAGTAGATTTTCCACTTTCATCATATACCTGCTCAACAGAACAATATGACAGCTATTTACTGTAAGACTTGGAGCTATCATCACCACCATATGGCCACACCACTGAAAAGACAAAGCTTTTTTTCACAAGCAGACATAATGATATAAAGGCAATATGGCAGTGTTTTTCTTAGAATATACTTCCTGAGGATCATAATACAGGCTTCTTGACATACCTTGTAAGCTATGTAATATCTGGCAAAAGCGAGTGTTACCATTTGAAACTGTGAAAACACTCGCTAGCCTTTAAATATATATATCAATATTATTTACAATTTAACATTTAAATGTTACATAGCAAAAGTACCACTTGAAAAATTGGTATACATTAACACGTGTGTTTTCCTTAGAAAAGGAGAGTCCTTTAAGAAGGACTTAAATGTCATGGTGTATTATTTTGTCCTTATAAATGTATCGTTATGACAAATATTTTTAAGAGGCTGTCAGAACTGGTATCAAAATCTATTTCGATATTCAAGTCTGCATATCCTTCTCTTCTAGGCATGAAGAGACACATCATATTAGTCATATTCAAAACTTCAACTAACCCTGAAAATATCTGACTGCAGGTTGAGTTTTCCAACATCTCCTTATTCTATTCTGCTTCTATATAACCCATCTGACCCTGCCAAGCAAAACCTGTAGGTACACTAATGAGGAATGACATTTTCTTTCTTCCTCAAAGATAGAAGAGCTACCAGCATTCAACAGCAATTTGAAAGTTTTGTAGCTTGTTTTTTCAGTTTTGGTCTGATTGTTGAACACATTTAGTTTATATCACAAAAGCATTCTGCATGTCCCCTGAGTGGTTGTGTGGGTTCACTGAAGGACTCTAATCTGCTTGTGAGTGGATGACAGAAGAATGAGTTCAGCCCTGGATCTCAATTGAAGCACTGAAGGTAATAGAGCCTAAAAGAAAGAATGATTAAAAATAAACTTTGAAAGAGAGACTAATTGTATATGAATGTGTATCACTGTTTTAGTGTCACTTAGAGATGCATCTGTTTAGTTTATTGCACATCAAGCTCTGGGTCACAGGTGGGCTCGAGATTATCCCAGCATATCCCAGAGAGGTGATATAGCCTGAACACCCTAGTAAGCAATATAAGGCTAGCACTGAGACATGCATCCACACCAATGGGCAATTTAAAATCACAATTAGTTAATCTAACGAAAATATGAAGGGAAAGTGAAACACCCAGGAGATACAGATAAATGCACACAAATCATTCATGCGGAAAACCCTAGGTGACCAGGAGGTTCAAAAATCAGAGCTGTATCTTTGCTCCGATTGGAATAACATCTATGGTATGCCGCAGGTGAAGCCTATCTTTAAAATATATCACTGTGTGTCTTCGTCATATGATGACAAAGACACACAATAAAAACAATAAACATAATAATAGACAAAGAGAATTTGGGCAGCCATTAGCAGTTTTCTTCCTAAAACAAATTTGTTTTATTTTTCCAAATATTTGAATCGCTAATGTTATACTACTTCCTCACTAACAGTAACGATCCCTGCTGGTGGTGATAGTGTAATTGTTGAAGTGTTGTTAAAATCAGTTTAGCAGAAGCAGCAAATGGCCATGACACAGAAGAAAAACTTGTGTGAATTTTCTTAGAACTGCTGCCTCAATAGTCAATAGATTATGTGTTTCAGATATTTTACTTTACCTCAAATTACTAATGCTTTTAAATACTTTAATGGCCAAATCTTTTATATGCAACACTAAAAAAAGCACAAAAAAGCAAAACAAAAACATAGTGAGGCACATGTGCATTGAAGGACATTTTATTCTGATGGAGTAAGAAACTGAGGTGAATCCAGAGTGTTTCCATGGAGATGATCACTCTTCTCAACCCATGATCTGGCAAAGCAAGGACAAATGAATCATTACATGATTACCACAACAATCAACCTGCACAAAATGCTGCAAAAATATTTGTAAGAATTGAATGGATTAAATTAACTATGAAATCTTCTATTTACTGCAGTAGTAAGACTAATAAAACATTACCACACACAGTAACTCAAAACCAGTGTTTTAAAATGCTGTGATCTATATTAATGGTTATAAAATACTAACACTGTTCATCCAGCTGATGTAAGCAGAGACGCGGGTGAAGACAGTAGGCTTCTGGTAGGCATTGCAGCCCGAGGAGGACACAAAGCTGGTCACACCATGGACAACATACTGGCCACCAACACTGCAGTTCAGGGGGCCACCAGAGTCACCCTGCATTCGAAAGGTTACATCACAGACAAACAAAAAAAAATCATTTATGCATTTTGGACAAAGTCAAGAGCAAATTTGCCAGTGCACTTAACTACTTCCCAACTTCCAATATCCAGCTAACTTCTCAGTCAGCCTAAAGCAAGTTTGTGCAGAACACAAGTTTACAACATGCACTTTGTGCAGCTTATGCACTTGCTTGAATTATTGTAAGTGACTTATGCCCTGCTGAAGCAGCAAGTAATCCCACATGTGCCCCCCAAAATATCTTCCTTGACAGGAAGGGGTCAGCTTCCAACTCAGTGGGAGACATTAAATGTCACTCTGTTACAGTGACATGGGACTGAAATAGAACAACTTCTTTCCAGCGTTTCTTCCTGTCTGTTTATACCCAAACATTTTTTAGGGCTGACACACCAGTTTGCTAAAGAGCTTAAAAAAACAAGGTTCAACGTTTGTTAAATATTACAATGACTGAAGACAGTGTTCATCTTTGTTTGTAGCTAATAATGAAGTTCTAGATTTTAACTCATCTCAACCCTAAAAGGTTATTAACCACATAGCAAACCTATTTTTCTTGCTGATGGTTTATTATGGATTCAAAAGACTTAATAAATTATTTACGCATTACCAACTTAACACTCCTGGATATTACACTTTAAACAACAAAGCGTTGCTAAGTAAAAAGCATGAAACAATCACTCTGGCCTAAAATACTTAATAATGCTCTTGGCTCACCTGACAGCCAGAATTGCTGCCGCCACCAGCACAAACCATGGTGGTCTTCACTGTGCTCCCCCACCATCCGCTGCTGGAGCAGGTATTGTAGTCAACAACAGGCAGAGAGGCCTGCTTCAGCTGGGCAGAGATCTGACCTCCAGCTGTGTACAGCAGTACAGAAAAAAGACTCACAATACAACTGTGTCTTGAAAAAAATCTGGGTGAAAAAACCCTCTCTTGACTTTATGGTTCTTACAGATTGCTTTCCCATGTATGCTAGCACTGCACCGAATAATTTACTGTATAGTGTAAATGCATGATATCCTTATGTCAGACTCACTCTGGGTGCGACCCCATCCACTGATATAGCAGGGGTTGTTGTTAGGCAAAACCTGGTTAGCAGGAGGCAGAGCGGCGAGCTGGACGTAGTTATTGAGAGTAGCATCAGATGTCAGACGCAGGAGGGCAATGTCATACCTGAGAGACCAGCACACAGTCCCTTCAATGAATAACACGTTTTGTTCATCTTCTAAAATATCATTAAGTCTTTAAGGATACAGAATAAATATGCCCCAATTTGCCAATTTTAAAGATTTTACTTGAAAAATATATGCACACCATATATATATAAAATTTGTGCATGCAAATGTGTGTCAGATCATGATATCACTAACCCGCCTGCAACATTGTTGGAGTTCCAACTGGGGTGGACGTAGACCTGACTCACGGTCATGTACTGCTCTGTGCCCTCATGGGTATAGATGTCGTGATCCCCAAGAACAACACGCCAGGTTCTGGGGCTGTGGGAAGATGAAATTTACATCTCTTTAATTATATTATAATAAATCAATAATAATAATAAATCAGTTCACAAAAAAACTATGTAGTTTTTTTGCTAGTTTATTAAATAGAAAACTGATATGCAATAAGAAAAATGCAAAGCCAAGATTTTTTGATGCAGTTAAGTCATAAGAATATCCTGTGTAACACGCACGTGTCCACACAGTGAGCAGCAGTCATGACCCATCCTCTCCTGATCAGGGTCCCTCCACAGGTGTGGTAGTAGGAGCCTCCAGATAGGTACTGAAGACCTATCTGGAATAAAATATGGGTTTACGAAATCTGAAAATCCCTGCATTCTGTTTTGATTTGCATTTTTGGACTTTTTTAAAGCATTTGTAAAGTATCAAGTACCTGCCAGGGCCAGGAGTGGGGTCTGGCCACCTCACCACCCACCACTCTCTCCTGTGTACGATCATCCTCCAGAAACCTGGGCTGCGGCTCAGCCAGCACTAGACAAGGTAGAGACATGGAAAGTACAACAGTATGCCATCAAGCGTTCAAGTGATCGAAAAGATTTTTGTCTTTTGCAATAATGTCAAAGGAGAAGAAGACAGTTCTTACCAAGGGCTGCAAGAGAGGTCAGCACAAGAAACCTAAACATGTCTGCAGTTTCCTGAAATCTTCTGCAATGAAGGCTTCCGTCCATGACTCTTTTATACCCTCTAGGCCGTGTGTGTGTGTGTGTGTGTGTGTGTGTGTGTGTGTGTGTGTGTGTGTGTGTGTGTGTGTGTGTGTGTATGTGTGGTCGTTTGAGAGAGAGCGAGAGAGAGATTGTGTGTAGTGCTCAGCACCAGCCCTTGTCCACCTGTGTCTGTCTCACAGTTATCACTGAAGTGAAGGCCTGCGGATTCATTCATGGAATAGCTGACTCAGCCGCTGAATTCATTAATTCATTATGTTTTTCCATTTACATTAGCAGTTGCTACTCAGGATTATTTCGTTGGATTCTCTGTGTAAACTAAACTAAACTTTAACATTAATGTAATAGTCAGGGAATTTTGGGGTTCTTTGTCTGTGCTGAGGATAAAACTTGTATAAATTTTAATAGATTGTATGCTGCTCAGAAGTCAACTAACAGTATGCTCTGTTGAGCTGAGTTCAAGTGATTGCATTGGTGATTGAAGAATATCCCATTTTATTCCCTGAAAAAAAGGTTGGGTTGCTTTTGGAGAATGCTATAGGCTATTGTTCAAAACCTGTCAGATCAATTTTAGAGTGTTTAAATTAATCTGAACAGATTATAATCCTGTACACTTCAGAAGTCATCCTGTTTCTTTTATCACCAGATATAGGATCAATAAACATTAGCGGTCCTGTCCCACTGGCAGCCATACATGCCCATAATATTACTTCATCATGTTTGACAGATAATGTGGTGTGCTTTGGTGTGCTCATGAGGTACTCATTTGCTTCTCAGTTTTCTCTTCCCATTATTCGGTAGAAGTAAATTTGGATTTCATCTGCCCAAATAATATTTTCCAGAATTGGGCAGGCCCTGTTATTTTGTGGCAAAATCTAATTTGATATTCCCTTTTTTTTTTTTTTAGTGTAAAACAGTGGCTTGCACCTTATTGTAAATCCTCTGCAGAAAGTGATGTAACAATGATTTTGTGGTGGTCCAATGACCCAGTGTTTTGAGTTTTGTGGGTTCATGATTTATTTGTTTTTTAAAAGTGATGTTCTAGTTCTTTTCCTGTTTCATCCTTTGAGTACAGTTTTGTTTCCTAGCACTTCTGAGTTTTTTGCTATATGTTTCTGGTTCTATTGTCACAGTTCACACTGGCCAACTGTGGGTGTGTGGGGAAGGAAGACCCAAAATGCAGGACTTTGTGCAATGAATGCAGTGCGTTTATTTGCAGTGAAGTAAATAGTACACAACAATAAATCCAACTCCCGTGCTGTGTTTCTTTCTAAGTGCTTGTGCTTCTTGTCCCCGCTCCCGTGAAACATTTGCTTGCTGCTCTCCTGTTCCCGCACTCCTGCTGGAAAATCCACAGAGGCAGCTGTTAACATACAACTAAACAGCGACAGACTAGCACTCACTGATTTTGCTGGAATCACTGACGGGTAGTCACTCAACGATCCAGCGTTGGAGAGAGCTCCACCACACTTTAAAGCGGCTCCTCCAATGAAGCTTGATCATCTGTGTGATGGTCTTCAGGTGTGGCCAACCACCTGGCAGGGCCACACCCACCAGGCCTGAAGGTGCTCTCAGAAACACCGGCATCCACACACACCTGCCTATACACACGCACACCCACAAGCATGGAACACGAGAACACAGCACAGTGCAGCAAACAAACACCATATACTATAATAATAATAATGAGGATAATAATGGTCCACACTGCTCACGGATCCCGAGTCCCTATAGAACCGGGTCCGTGACAGTTATTCCTTGTTTGATGTTAGTTCCCTTTGGTGTTACTTGCCTGTTTCCCCAGTCATGTCCACACGTCTGTCTGATCTCTTTGAATTCGATCTTTGTGGTTGACTGGTCTGATCGTTTAGTTGTTTCAAGTTTCTTACCTTTTTTGTGGATAAGGTTGCCAGTTTGAAACCTTCTACATTATCTCCCGTTGATCCATTTGTGCATGTTTCCTGTTCAAGTTTGCTTATTTCTTTCCAACCAATTGCTCTACCTGAACTAGGGAAACTCATGTTAAATGCTAAACTGTGTGGTTCTTCAAATGATATCACTCCTCCCTGTTTTTACTTCTACTGTTGGACCACATATTCTGAACATAATCAATACCATCAATACCAGGCTCTTGTCAGGTCAATTACCAAGTGAGTTTAAGCATGCAGTTATCCATCCCTTACTTAAGAAACCAAGCTCAGACATTTCAGTTATGTTTTACTTATACATATATGTATGTAT
>NW_024582718.1:43937-60007 GCF_018398535.1 Haplochromis burtoni
TTATTATTATTATGTTCGTGTAATAATAATAGGCTACTTTTCTCCTATATATGTAGTGTGATTTATATCCAGTGGCGTCCGTGTTCGTGCTCCCCGCTGTCGTGACTCTGCACACCCTGTGCGTGCTGTCCTTCCTCTCCATGTTCCTCCTGTAGGAAAACAATAGAGGCAGCCGTTAAACACTGACCTCCGCGGGCACACACAATCTGCACCTCCTAAACGCACACTGACTTGGGAGTCTAACGCAATGATCCCGCGTCGGTGGGAGTTCCAAAACTCTCCCAAGTAGCTCCCCCGACGAGCCCTGATCAGCAGCAGGTGTGTGGCTTCGGGTGTGGTCAGTCCCCTAGCAGGGCCACACCCACCAGGCCTGAAGGCGCCTGTAAACAAGAGTTCAGACACACCTGCACCCATACACACACCCACACACACACTCATATCTACAAACATGGAGATGAGGGGCAGCAACACCAAAAATACATATAATATGACAAGTCCATAACTGCTCAGGGATCGGACCCTGACAGTTTTCTTTTTTCAACATTAAGATTTGGCACTTGACTTACTCAGTCATTTAATATCTTTACGTTTAGACATTAATATGTTTACATATTTTCTCACTTAACCTAGAAACAATCAGTCACTCTTACTAAATATTATGGATACATGAATGTCAGATTTTTTGTGAATGTGTCATTTTAAATAAGTAGAAAAATTGAGTTGTTGCAATTTATCTATACATAAATTGTAGTTCACTGTTGATGACTGTGGTGAAAATGCAGTCAGCTGTTAATCTATTGTTGTTTTGACAGGTTCACAGACCTGTGAGCCATTAGGAAAGACAGCTGAGCTAAAGCTACGACAATGCAGGTGAACATCTAGAGAAAAGGGAACAGAAAAGGGATCCTGTACGTCGCAGGTTACAGGATATTTATTGCTATAGATGAGGATCACTGTTAAAAGCTACAATATCAACCCCGAAGCCACACACCAGAATTATACATTAACCCTTTGATAAATATTCATGACGCCCTGCAGAGGTGCTATTACAACTCTCTATCTTTAGTGCAGGTATTGCACGTTAAGTGTTGCCGCAGAAAAGGATGTGGTTTAATGGAGATGAACGATAGTGTGGGGTACGATTTTTAAGGCATCAAAATAAATTCCACTTGTCATGTTGATTTTAACACTACAACACAACATATGTTTATTTTACTTTTGGGATTCTCACAGTCTTACCTTTAGCCAGAAATAAACTACAGAACTTCATTCAGCTGCTGTGTTTGAGTATTGTGCCTGTTATCTACAGCACCACTTTTGCGTTCCATATACTAACTTCACATGCTGGACATGCTGAGCTCGATTATTTACTTTTCTCAAAGAGAACACTGCAGGTCTGATATGAGCTTGTTCTGCACACGTGGCTCACAGACAGCATTCACACAGTGAACAAGATCTCCATTTAATATACCAGTAATTAAAATGTAAATTCTGTAAACCTATATTCAAAGCTTGTACTTGAAGTGAGGCAAGTTACATTTTTTATGAGATTTATTGTGTGAGATTTTTGTTTATAAACAAAATAAATGTCTTTACTTTAAATGAATTTAACAAAAAGTAAAACACGAGATGAATAAAACACTTTTCTTCATTTAGTGTGTACAAGAAATTCCTTTTAACTTTAAAGATCCCTGCTGGAATCATACACAGCAGCTATCCTGTAATAATAAAAGCATAGCTAAGAGCATATAACTAATATCCAAGTAAATCCAGGTTCATTTAGGTTCATTTAACCTCCCCACAGGCCCTGCTTTAAAATATATTCATGGACAGTACTTTGGTGTTTCAAGGTTGAGTTAAAGATACAGTAAAAAAAAAAAAAAAAGCTGTAACATTTCTCAGATTTTACATAAAAAGGCATAACAAAAAGGTTCAGCTGTACTTCTAAAAACATGATACAGATAATGTGAATGCATTTAAGACATATGAAATGTAATCAATATCTCCTGTTACTGTCTCTTAGTGCTATTTGAATTTTGACTACACCCTAGCTGCAACAGGTGTGCTGTTCCCACTATAGGCACACAGTTATCGTGCATCTACTGTGCAAGTTTGTTAAGCCCCAGCCTTTTACTTCTAAAATGTCACTGAACCACCAGAGAGACAACAGAAAAGGGCAACACAATATTTATGTTTATTAAACAGAACAATTTTGGCAACCAAGGAAAAACAAAAGAAACAAAGAGAAGAGAAACTGAACTGGCTGCCAGAATCAGAACATTATGCTTTATATTAAAAATAAAAATAAAAATAAAATAAAATAAATGAATGAATAATAACACATAAATAAAATAACATAAAAATGCCTTTTGGTGTGCTTGGTAAAGCCCCTCTGTTTCTGCATTTGCTCTATCATAAAGCTTTTGGATGTGAAGTTTTAGGAGGTCTAATAAAACTTTTAGGTATCAGGAATTTTATTAGAAATGTGGATGTTCATTCATCAGAAATATAAATGTTGCAAGATCCACAAAATCCAACTATACATCTGTGTTATAAAAGACATCATTCAGATGCCACGTTGGTTTTTATCAATTATTGGTTGAAGATTTGACCAGGGAAATTGCAACAAGAGAAACTTAGCTCTGAGAAAATTCTGTTCATGAAAGAAGAAAACACTTTAGTATATCAATCAATCAATCAAAGCAGAGATAGATTAGATAGATTATTCTATTCTATTCAAATCCAATCTGGCAGCTGAATCAGCACTAACATCAGGACTTAAAAAACACTCCACCATCATATAAAAAAACAACAACAACGAAGAGACATACACTGTAATATGAAGAAACTTATATGTATATGTAAGTTAATTTATATAGTTAATATATTTAAGCTGAGCAGTGGCTCCAACTGCTCAATGTATCTTTCTCACTTAAACCCCTCTTACAAATTCTGGTGCAGACTCTGGGCCTACCTACATGTCTGTGTCCTGAAAACCTCCGGTGGGTTTTGTTTTTATCTAGCAATAAATATTTGTATGTTCTGTATCTCTTTTGTTTCGTCTGTGTCATTCTTCTGTTGTGAAGCTAACTGAGACCTGTTTGAGTCTTTAGGTCCTACCATATTTATTTATAAATGTTTTATAAGGCAAAAGTAGTCCTCACTTTAGATGAGGTCAAACCGAATAATTAACTAACAACTAGTAACTGCCTGAATTAACCATGAATTACAGTATGAAATGAGTATATATAAATTCTCCAGTAACGCACTCACAAACAATGAGCTCATATCTTAATCATTATGTATATATAACTGTGTATCTCAATACTTAATTACTTATTTCATATATTGAATTACTTTCTGTATACTAATGCTAAGGCATTACTCATTAGTAAGGAATTGCTGATACACTTACTAATACACTCATTAATGCTTAATGCCTTACTAATGTTTAATGGTGCAACATTATAAAGTGTTACGCAATATAATAATAATATTAGAAAAGATTCTATTTTATTGAATGTGCTGTCAAAAAACAAAGTGAAGCTGTTTAACAGCCTTTATTAGTTTCTCTTTATTTTTCATTACATTTCCATTAGTTACCCAGTTCATTCATGTCATGTAGTGGGCAGAAAATTCTTCTGAGGCATACTAAATCCCATAAAAGACACAAAGCTGTCTATCCCATTGGTATGCCAAATGCTTTTAGCTCTGCAGCTTGGAGGCCCACCAGTCTCCTTGTGATGAAATGAACGGAACTTTTTGATCAATACCATAGACCATACATATGTATGAGTATGCGCAGAAGAGCAACCTATAAAAGCACATACCATCATTTCTCAAAGTGTTAGTACTGTTGGCAGCAAATAAACAATTCAATTCAAATTTATTTATATAGCGCCAAATCACAACAATAGTCACCTCAAGGCATTTTATATTGTAAGCTAGATCCTACAATAACACATACAGAGAAAAACCCAACAATCAAATGACCCTATGAGCAAGCACTTTGGTGACAGTGGGAAGGAAAAACTCCCTTTTAATAGGAAGAGACCTTCAGGGGAACCAGACTCAGGGAGGGGCGGGGCCATCTGTTGCAACCGGTTGGGGTGAGAGAAGGAAAACAGGATAGAAGACGTGTTGTGGAAGAAAGACAGAGATTAATAACAAGTATGATTCAATGCAGAGAGGTCTATTAACACATGGTGAGTGAAAAAGGTGACTGAAAAGGAAAAACTCAATGCATCTTGGGAATCCCCCAGCAGCCTACGTGTATTGCAGCATAACTAAGGGAGGATTCAGGGTCACCTGATCCAGCCCTTAGCAAAAAGGAAAGTTTGTGTCATGATCCTGGGTCTTATGACCCAGCGTTTTGAGTTTTAGTTCATTTTAATGTTTATAGTGTATGTTTAAGCTCATTAGATTTTCTATGTTCATTTGCTTATTATATTCCCCTTGTGTTTTCAACCCTTGTGTTAAGTCTCCCTTATCCTTCATGTGTTTCATGTCTGTTTCTTGTCAAGGTCATTTAGTCATGTCAGTGTTTCATTGTTTCCTATTTTATTTTTAAAGAGGTCCTGTGCTTCTGTGTTCTGTTTTGCTCTTTCCCTGTGGGCGTTGTTATGTTCATGTTGTGTCTACTTTGCCTTTCTGTCCCATGTTTCAGGTCCCTATGTTCTGTCTCAGTTGCTGTTAAGTTTACATGTTTTGAGTTCAGTCAGTATGTGTCCTGTTTTACTTTCACAGTCTGTCCTATGTTAATGTTTCTAGTTTTGCTTCCCTTGTCTCGTCCTGCGTTATTACTCTCCTCCTGTGGCTCATTCCCCCTCGTTATCCCTCTGTTTATTTAAGCCCCGTGTTTCTCTTTGTCAGCGTTGCGTCCTCCCTCATAGCTGTGTGATTTTCCCTGTGGCTCCTTGTGCTTTAGTTTTCCCAGTTTAGTTTTGTATTGTTTGTATTGTCCTCCTACACCAGCAATAAAGCTGTGTTTTTTGAGTTTACCTTTGTCTCTGTGAGTTTGCGTTTGGGTCCTTCCCTTGCCTGCACACAGCCGTACTGTGACAGTTTGAAGCCTAAGTAGAGATAGTGTCTGTCTCCCGAATCCAAACTGAAAGCTGGTTCCACAGAAGAGGGGCCTGAAAACTGAAGGCTCTCCCTCCCATTCTACTTTTAAATACTCTAGGAACAACAAGTAAGCCTGCAGTGTGAGAGCGAAGTGCTCTAATAGGGTGATATGGTACTACAAGGTCATTAAGATAAGATGGGGCCTGATTATTTAAGACATTTAATGTACATTAAATTAATTATATTAATTAATTGATTACAGTATTTGTTGCATCAAGAGTTAGTATGCAAGTATAGTGTTGAAGGCATACAACACACTAGCCTCTTGAAAAAAAAATTATGACAGTGTTCATATATCTATATATGATATATATTATATTAATATTAATATATGATATATACATATAATTATATATATAATATAATTAATATATCATAATATAAATATAAATTATATAATAATTAGTATCATATTGTATATATGATTACACCTTAGCTCTAGAACCTTCTAACATTTGGAAAGCAGTGAAAGCAACTATCTCAAATTCCTGATGGTAAAACAAATGTGTACACGAACGCAAAGAATGTGTGTCATAGAAATACAAAGCAATACAGGCTGAGAGTTGTGTAAGTATCATAAAACAGATTTAAGACAAGCATCTTAGATTCTTTCCACCTGTAGATTCATCTGCAACCAATACTGAAGGGCAAAACTAGCACTGCATTTACACAACCTTTCACAGTCCCGATTCAGCTAGTGTGTGAAACTTAACTTGCCAAGGCCATTAGGCAACATAAGCCACTACTTCCGCACCCACAGCTCCTCTTGCGATACTACTTTCTGTATAGGCAGTTCAGCCAGCACTGAAGTCTAAAGGACATGCATCAGTTATAATATTAAATATATCTTAAATATCACCATGTCATTTGTTACATGTTGCAGACTGGACTCTCTTTTTAAAGGGAGGGTCCAAATTCCCTGCTAGCGACTCATTTTTAAAAAATGTTTGTAGAGGCAGTCCATATTGATTTTTTTTTCCTGTTTTTTTTTTTTTTTTACACCTGTGGCAATTTAAGCATTTTAGGTGGGCAATGTAAAAAAAAAAAAAATCAAATACCAAGAATAACTTAATCAAATCACCTGATTTTTATCCTAATCTAACTAATAAACTTGAAATGAATAGATGAAAAGAGCTACATCCAGGCCTTGTCCCGTGCCTGATAATGTCCAGCAGTGACTCAGTATGTCCTCCAATCCCTTTGAAACCTTAATCCAACTTGGCAAAAAAAAAAACGAGTAAAGACAAAGCTAAAAATTATAATTACAATTTGTAATTCCTGTGGCATCTCAGAATTTCTAAATCTCTAAATTTCTTTTTTTCTTTTTCATAGTAAAAGATGACCTTTGTCCTCCTCAGCTGTGCTTGGCAGAGGTTAGACATACACCTGTTGTCTAGCTCAGACTTTTTTGCTGTTTCAAATAGTTTTTGCAATCACACAAGTGACAAAAATAGTGCCTCTATTCTTTCCATCAGTATCCAAGTGTTCAGCATTTACTGTCAACACTATAATTTACGTACTTTCATAAATGATAGTTAATTCTTTTCCCCCCCAATGTCCTTGATTCACATCTTGTTGCAGGGTAGAATAGACTGATGTCTAAGCCTAAATAAATTACCTTTTTAATGGCATTTCCATTGCATAAACTTTCTGATGATAAATGAGTCATCACACAAAGTTAATTACATTTATTTTTGCAGAATTGCACCAGACAAGTGAGTCTGTACAGATGAAAATATGATGGAATGCGGTCTCTGCAGCGTCAACGATTCTTGTGCTTACTAGACGATCTATAAAACAGAAAACATTCAAATTGGTTAAGCATTGCAACCTTAGAGATATAACGATAAATGAATTCTATAAAACATTTTTAGTTGTAATAATTTCATAAATATCTCTGATAATAAAATCCTTTTATACTAACAGTGTTTATCCAGTTAATGAAAGCGGAGACACGGGTGAAGACAGTAGGCTTCTGATAAGTATCGCATCCCAGACCAGACACGAAGCTGGCAATACCATGCACGTAGTATTTTCCACCATTCAAGCAGTTAAGAGGGCCACCAGAGTCACCCTGGGAAAAAAAAAGATTTATTATTTTAATTATGTAAAATGATCCTGTATTTCTTTCTGGCAGCATAGTTTTCTTCTTTTTTTGTAGGATGAAACTCACATTGCATCCAGCCTCTTTTCCATCACCACCGCACACCATGTTGTTATTCACAGTGCTGCCCCACCAGCTAGGGCTGGAGCAGGTCTGATAGTCCACCACAGGAAGGTAGGCCTGCTTAAGCACAGGAGACAGGCTACCACCGGCTGGACAAAATAAAATGGTAAGGTACATTAGCCTTTACAGAAGACACCCAGTGATGACAGTGATATTGACAGGAGATCAAACAGACAACTCACTGGCAGTGCGCCCCCATCCTGTGATGTAGCAGGGGTTGTTGTTGGGCAGAATCTGGCCAGAGGGAGGCAGAGAGCCCAGCTGGACATAATTGTTCAGGGTGGCGTCTGAGGCCAGTTTCAGCAGAGCGATATCATTCCTAAGGTAGAGAGTTAACAAAATCTGTTTTGTAAAGCCTCTAAAATTGTCTAAATTGTCTAACTCTAACCAAAATAGTTCTGGGAGGCGAATTATGTTCATATCCTTGACCCAGCACATCCATAATGTAACATTCAGACCCCAAATCAACACATTTGCCAAACATAATATTACTTAAAAAGGTTATAAATAGCTACAAACAAACAATTTAAAAAATGCTTAGGAATACAAGACATAAAGGTACTTCTCACCCCTGAGACAGTTTGTTAGCATCCCATTGGGGGTGGACATAAATGGCACTGACAGCTATGATCTGCTCTCTGTCACTGACGCTGTTGAGGTCATGTTCACCAAGAATGACACGAAAGGTCCGGGGGCTGCAATGTTTCAGAAACATCCACAAACAAACACAACATTGTTAGAAATCAATAAGTTGGATTTCACTGCATTATACTCTTGTTTATGTTTGATTCATGTTGTTTGTTTTTCTTTTAAATCAATAAGCAAATTTTCTTTCAATGTGGCAGTTACGAATGAGGTTGTAAGATTTTTCCTCATGCTGGTGGCTTTATGAAACACGGAAATAAATCATAACTAAGTATTCGGTTAGAAGTAACCCATTGACTTTCAAGTCAGGGGTTGAATTTCATTTTACCCTCTACTGTAGAGGAGTTTATATTGGTTTTGAGGACCCTTGTTGGTTTTCCTTAGTTTTACTATGTCCATTGTTAAACCAGTTTTTTATGTTTGTTTGTTTAAATTTTCTGCCTTAATATTCTGTGAAATTTTTTTTCTGTTTTTGTATTTAGGGTGTGGATACTGTTTTTATTTCTACAATCTAGTCTGACCCTGCTTCTTTTTAGGTCGCTGGTTTCTGTTTCCTTTACGCTTTCGTAGGGATTAGTTTAGTTCTTTGTGTTTCCAGACTTCTAAGATTTCTGTCATCATCCTCTCTCTCTTGAGTTTATATGTCAGTCTCTTTTTATTTTCCTATCCTGTAGTTGTTGTCAGGTCTTTGCATTTAGGTTAGGATTAGTCCCCTTTGGTTATGTCTTGTTTTATCCTTTGTAGGTTTATTTTCTTTCCTATTTCAGTTTTACTTCCTGTCTGTATCCCTTTAACCCCCTTAATTGTGTTCAGTTTTTATCGTGTTCAACTGCCTCCCATTCCCCAACAATGTGTCTTTTCACCAGTCACCCCTCTGTATACTTATAGCCTATCATCCCTACTCATTCCTACCAGCTGCTGGATTTATGATTGTTCTCTTTTCTGGAGTTCATCAGCCAAAATAAACCCCTTGCCTTTTGTTTTTCAAGCCTACCTCCAGCGCCTTGCATTTGGGTCCTCTTCAGCACTTCATGATAAATGACATAATAAGCCCAAATAAAACTAAAACTCCTACAGCCAAAGAATACTGCGTGAGCCTGTAGTTCATCATTTTGTTACCTGTCCACACAGTGAGCAGCAGTCATAACCCAGCCTCTCTGGATCAGAGTTCCTCCACATGTGTGGTAGTAGGAGCCGCCAGATAGGTACTGAAGAGAGATCTAAGGGAGAAACAGAAATCTCTGTGTAAAAACATTCAAGCTTAATTAAAGTTTAATTTAACAATCTGATATTTTGGCTCTGAACGACCACATGCTTTCATTTTTATTGTGAAAATCAATTGAATTGGGTTACCTGCCAGGGCCAGGAGTTGGGTGCAGCCACCTCACCTCCTACAACCCTTTGATCAATGTTCATCAGATACTTGGGCTCGGCCAGCACTAGTTAAAAAAATAATGATCAGTTTATACACATTAACAGAAATCTGAAAATGTTATTTGCTTTCATCTTTCGGGAAAAGGAAAAATGATCGTCGCTAAAAGAGTGACTGAGTGAATGTACAGACGGTACAGGGCACGACAGAGAGTATGAGAATAAAACGAGACAGACGGATCAATAATGAATGGTTATATAGCACAATGTCTGCTGTCATTTTCTTACCCAAGGCTGCAAGACTTGTCAACACCAAAAACCTGAGCATGTTTGCGGTCTCAAAACGTCTGTGCAGGAACCAGTGCTGCTTTCCTTCTTTTATACCTGAACTTGACCTTCAGCTGATGTGGAAAGATGTGACTGGTCTTTCCCCTGTGACAAAACCCAGGTGTGTACCTGTGGTCTGTGTCACACAGCGCTATCACAGCCAGTTAAAAAAAACATCCCCTGCTTTGGTCAGTTGAATGTGGTCCAAAATGAACAATGTCACATGGATTGACAGTTTTATTGCTAGATAAAATGAGTCACAGTGGTTCAGAGCAGTTAAAAGGAATACATTTATAAATGTATTCTTGCTAATAGTGCGCACCACACTTATTTTGGGCAACAGCTTACAGAAAAGATATTTTCTCAAAATACTTTTGTCAGAAAAGGAGTGTAAGAATGATTCATTCTGTAAATAATGACAATAAATCACATCATAATGTCATCATATCAGATATGTATGACAGATACGTATGAAAACCTACACTGTTACCTCTCACCCAATGTCCTCAATGATTTATTAAATACAGATCATTCCCATTACAGTGCAGCATGAAATCTTAAAATAAAGTGCCTGATGTAAGAGAGGGCAAGATCTTGTGAAGACTTACATCACAGCATAATCACATGTCCATTTGAACCAGCATGAATTATCAAGTGAGCATGGGAAAGCAAACGGCTGTGGCATCAATGGTGTAATGGCATATTCCAAAAGTACACATTAAAATGGAAAACAGGTTCACTTTTTATCTTCTAGTGTCTAGAATCACCTAGACAGTATGACTGACCATGTTAGTCTCTGGAAAGTAAATCTTTTGTTATATTTTACAATATGTTTTACAACTGTCCCATCTGGTCTGTATATTAATTAAAGAGAATATTTCTAAAGTTAGAAATATAAAGAAATGAAGGATAAAGAAGACAATAATTCGTATTGTTGTTATTCATGCCTAATTTAGTTTTTTGGGTTTTTTTTTTTTTTTGTTGAAGCTGTTTCAAAAAAACTGAACTGAAACGAAGCTAAAGGAATACTTGAGTGTGATGTCTAGATGGTACCAATTATTTACTAATGTCAAACTAAATGTAATATTAAAAAGGTAATTTAATTTTGTTTGTAGTATAAAGAGTCATTCATGATTCAGAGCAAGGTAAGCGTATACATTATTTTATAGATACAGTAGAAATATGAACTGTAAAGCTAATTGAAAACAGGACAATATTATGGGCTAACACTAGAGGGGACTAAAGACTAACAAACACTTGGCATCTCTACAAAGGGACACACACATTCCTGGTCATACAGACAGATGACAGATGTGGTCCTGATTTTGCTTTGAAAACCTCAAATATTCATGCAGGTCGATTTTAAATTCAGTCTGTAGTGTAGTGCTAATGCTGCTACTGAGATTTTTTAAGAGTTCTCTCCATTCCTAACTCTGTGTTTAAATCCAGTGTGAGAACTGAGGTAAAAGTGATTTCTCTCCCTCAGTTCATCATAACCCCTCTGACATTGAACATTAGAATCACAGATGGATTACTTGATGATTTATGCACAGTAAGTCTCTAAGTAAAATACATATAATTATACTTTTTAAAAGCCTTTTACTTGTTCTGAACTAGTCACGCTGATAGCACCAACAGTAGCTTACTGAACAATAGGAAGGCCTCTGATGTGTCCATATTTTATAAAACAGTCCTTAATTAGACAGAAAGTCATTAAAACTGTATGGATTTTGGATTATTGTCTTATCAGGCTATTAAAGAGATAGCTGTGCTGCCTAGTAATTGAGCTGCCCCCCTGACACACAGGGGAAAGGTCCTAATGCTGTAGGACTTCCTGACCAACAGAGGCTCCACAGTTTCATTATTTTCTCCTCGTCCTTTTCAAACTTCTTGTGTACTCCTCCACCACCCCAACCTTTTCTTGCAGAGGCATAAATCAAACGAGGAGATCAAAGACAGGAAGTACTGGGGATGTGTTAATTAAAGATGTTTGTTCTTGATACAGCTTCCCTCATTAATGAACAGTCGATTTGGTTCCCATAAAGATGTCTCACATACACGAGCAGGAAATTGAGGTTTGGAAAAAAAGATGGATGAGATGCACTGATTGTGCGTTGGGTGTGTGATAGAAAGTTGGGGAGGGCTATCACGCAGTGTAAATGTTGATTATGCCAATGTGACACTATTTAAAAAACTCTTGCCAGACTGGAGCTGACAGATTTAAACATCATTTAAATAGGAAACCACTAGCGTTACTACAACCAAATACAGTTACTCATTCCATGATATTCTGATATTCGGTTATTACTTACCATTGGATAATGAATTTCTGTGAGGAAAGTGAGGCAATACAGTGTGTGACACAGACAACTCAGACATTTTAAGAGCTATATAAAGTAGTTTAAGGTAAATCCAAATAAGCATGAGTACAAAAGTTGCCATTAAAGGCACTTATGACAGTCTGGTGCTCAAATATTTGATTTGTATTCCATCTTTTTGTTTCCTACGGTCCATCATTTTCCTATGAATTTAAAGCTGTATTTTTGTTTCTTTTTTTATTTAATCAATTTGCACTAGTAGAGCACATGGCAAACACAGCACTGAACATATAAAAAAAGAATAAAACAAAAAAATGTGAATTTCTTGTAAATGAAGTTCTTGAAAGTACAATTACAAAAAAACCCCCCCAAAACTTATGAAGAGTGGCTTGTAAGGGGTGAAAACCTTTCTCTCTAAAAAGAACACAGCAGCCTGGCTTAGGTTTGCATGTCCTTTCAGTATAGTGGAGACTGAGAATAAGAATAAGAATAAAAATAAAAATAAGAGTAAGACTAGAGTGTGGATGTTTGCCCATCATGCACAACACCACTTCTGACAAAAACAAAGCATGTTCATACAAACACCTGTTACCAACTGTCAATCACGATGGTGGCGGGATGATGATGATTTGGGCTTGTTTTTCAGTAACAGTATAACAAAGTGTCCTAGAGCCAGGAGTGAGGCTGTAATCCAACAGCTAAAGCTTTACCAATATTGTATTATGTAACAAAACAGCAATCCCAAGCAGCAACAAATGTATAGCTGAATGACTGAAAAACAATCAAGATGCTGCAAAGACCCCATCAGTAAATACCTTAAAATGGTCCTGAAGAGAGCTGTGGATTAATGCCCGCAAACCTTAATGAAGTGAAACAACATTGTGAAGAAGACTGGGCCTAAATTCATATTCGTAAGTCATAGGGAAAAAGATTATTTCAAGTTATTGCTGCTAAAGATGGTTTTACAAGTTACTGATTCATTAGGTGTGTGTAGTGTTGTTTTTTTTACAGAACTGTACACAATCCTGTGAAAACTGCAGGAGCAGACAAACAGAGCAGACATTTTTGCATCATTGCTTCTTGCACGTGAGCATAGCATTAACTTGCTCTACTAATATTAAATATATTCCCTGAAGTCTTACTGGACAACGTTTAACAGAGTTATAGTTTCCATTGTTATTTAGTCACTGGCAATGCAGTCCTGTCTTTTATTTTTGTTTTCCTGATGGGCACAAGATTCCTGGGTTGTCTAAGACAACACTGAATTCCTTGAAACACAAAGATTTTACAGAAGGATCTCTGTGATTACCTACATAACACTCTTGCACTTGATGAACATCTGTCAAGCCCACAAATAAAAATAGAACAGCACCATTTGCACCATCTCACAGCACCTAAGAGTATACCAACTCATTAACACTGGTTTGTCTTTCAACTCTTTGTTGTAGTGGTGTAACTTGTTTATATGTAAGGTTTAAGGAGTTGCAGCACTAGATTACTGCAAGGCATAGCACTAATCTATACAGTCTACTAGAGCTGACAGTGTATTAGCACTTCTCCCTGCTGGCCAGGGAAATGTGGAGGGATGCATCAATGCTTCCATGTGTCCTGCTGGGTGACAGCAGTGAAACTGATCCACTGGGCTGTTTGCAACCTTTAATTGCAATTACACCAAAGTGAAAACAATCAATACAGCTTCCCACTACCCCATGCACCCCCCACCCCTCTCTATCTCTCTCTCAGTCTAGCTTCCTCAGGAGCTCATTTTTCTTCTCATGTTTCCGTCCTCATTCTTCTCAGTCTGCTCATTTCTATAGATCTGGCAAAAAAATGTGCCTCATAGGCGGTGGAGTAATGCGGTTTATGGGGGCAGGGACAAAGTGGTGCAGCAGTAATGCTGCTTAAGAAAGATGATCTGCTGTGGTTACGAGTACTTGATTGATCCTTTGGAGTATTGTTCATCTATCTCTGTCCTACAGTGGCTGCTGCTACTTTAACCTTTAGCTTCCTGTTCCCTCTTCCGTCTGCTTTGGCCTCAGGTGCTGCCAGAGCGCCAGGTCCCAGGCCTTGGTTGAAGCAGTGATGGGGTCTACTGGAGTGGAAAAGGAGGCTGCTGCTCCAAGCTTCCTTCACAGAGTGATAGAGGGGAAAGGAGATTAAAAACTGACCTACCATATTGCTTCACACTGTGTGTTCTAACAATAGGGTCATTACACAGCCTTCAAAAGCTGAAACCAAAAACCATTAACTGAAGAATAAAGGTTCAACAATATCAAAATTAGAAGACACAGAGGATATCTCACAAAGAAACTACCAAACACAGTTAGCATTAGCACACAAACTGATTAGCATATTTAAAAAGTGATGCAGTAAGTAAAAAACATTTATGGTTATTTATAGCCGTCAACTGTTTTTTTTTTATTATTATTATTTTTAACAAGGAAATCTAATTATAATAACAAACAGTGAACAGGGCTTGTAAAGCTCTTTTGTAATGCATAGTTTTATTGCACTGCATGTTTATACCTGACACTGGTTGACGATATAATTACTCCCAGAGGGAAAGGAGAGGAAAAATATGTCAATTAGTGCATTTTCTAGAGTGTCAGCTAGCTTGAATAAGTGTGCTGTGATAAGAGTAACTTTCGTTCGTTTCCAGACTAACATGTCACTACACAAATTGTCAAATTCTTTTGTGTCATTACCATTTTCTTTTGTTCTGTGTTTTGCTTTTAACAATACAAAGGAAGAGATATTTATTTGAATACCTGCTTAATTCGTACGTTTAGTTACTTACAAAGAAACAAACAGTCTCTAATTTGTATAATAGTTTTGTTTTAAATAGAGAGACGGAATACCAATAAAAAAAATCTAGGGAAAAAGCCACATTACAAAGGTTATAAATTGATTGATCCCATATAATTCTGGCTCCCACAGATTGGCTGTGTGCCCATGTGTGCCCACAGATTATAATAAGTCAATTACAGATACTCTTGATCTCAACTTGTAATGCATACAAAGCGCGCTTGTCCATAGAATTCTTCCACTCTAACATCTCCACCATTATGGGTAAAAGCTGTCAAAGGACATCAGGGACCTGTAGACCTATAGACCTGCACAAGGCTGGAATTGAGTGTAAGACGAAGCTTGGTGAGAAGGTGACAACTGTTGCAATTATTTGGAAATAGATGAAAATGACCATCAGTCTAGAGCACCATGCAAAGCTTGCCTCAGGGGGTGTGGATAAAGGTACTTGGGACCACAGTTACCAACAATACTATTGGTAATGCACTACACCATAATAGATCGAAATGTTGCAGTGCCTGTAAGGTCTCCCTGATCAAGAAGCCAAATATACAGGCCCATATTATGTTTTCCAGGGAGGAGCCAATTCATTGGTAAAATATTGGATGAGCATCTCCTTCCCTCCCTGGGACAGTAAGGATGGATCATGAATGGATCTTCTAGCATGACAATGACCCAAACCATAAAATCAAGGCAACAAAGAAATGGCTATAGAAGAAGCACATTAAGGTAACTGAATGCCTAGCAAGACTCCAGGGCCCATATCCCTAAAGATTCTGAGAATCCTCTCAGAGAGCTCCTAACTTAACCTAAAAATTCCTTGCCAGGAGTTTTAGCTTAGAAGTGATTCCAGAACATTTTCAGTGAACTCTGAGCAAGGAATGGATGGAAAATCCTATCTTAGTGAGGAGGTGTGGTTGACCCCGTTGCTAGGTATGAGTTATCATTTCAAAAGCCGTGATTGGTTGATCCTACAAGTTTGATGGAAATGAGCTTTTGGTGATAATGAGCAAAGGATGTACCCTCAAATCAGTAAACATAATTATACACTCTAATCTTATGCTGACTGTAATTGTAAATAATATTTCACATTCAAGAAAATATCTGGAAAATGAATAGTAAGCTGTAGGGGTTATAGCCTAACATTAGAATCTAAAGTGAAAACTTAAACCCATTACACCCTGTTCAAATAATGATTCGTGTCTTATTTGCTCATATTAATATCCTAGCTGGCATATTTTGTACTTTCACTC
>NW_024582718.1:60032-108359 GCF_018398535.1 Haplochromis burtoni
TTTCTCTTGACTTTTATTCATATACTACATTTTCCATTAGTTACCCAGTTCATTCATGTCATGTAGTAGGCAGAAAATTCTTCTGAGGCATACTAAATCCCATAAAAGACACAAAGCTGTCTATCCCATTGGCATGCCAAATGCTTTTAGCTCTGCAGCTTGGAGGCCCACCAGTCTCCTTGTGATGAAATGAAAGGAACTTTTTGATCAATACCATAGACCATACATATGTATGAGTACGCGCAGAAGAGCAACCTATAGAAGCACATACCATCATTTCTCAAAGTGTTAGTACTGTTGGCAGCAAATAAACAATTCAATTCAAATTTATTTATATAGCGCCAAATCACAACAATAGTCACCTCAAGGCGCTTTATATTGTAAGGTAGACCCTACAATAATACATACAGAGAAAAACCCAACAATCATATGACCCCCTATGAGCAAGCACTTTGGTGACAGTGGGAAGGAAAAACTCCCTTTTAACAGGAAGAAACCTCCGGCAGAACCAGGCTCAGGGAGGGGCGGGGCCATCTGCTGCGACCGGTTGGGGTGAGAGAAGGAAGACAGGATAAAGACATGCTGTGGAAGAGAGACAGAGGTTAATAACAGATATGATTCAATGCAGAGAGGTCTGTTAACACATAGTGAGTGAGAAAGGTGACTGGAAAGGAAAAACTCAATGCATCATGGGAATCCCCGGCAGCCTACGTCTATTGCAGCATAACTAAGGGAGGATTCAGGGTCACCTGGTCCAGCCCTAAGCAAAAAGGAAAGTTTGTGTCACGATCCTGGGTCTTATGACCCAGCGTTTTGAGTTTTAGTTCATTTTGATGTTTATAGTGTATGTTTAAGCTCATTAGATTTTCTATGTTCATTTGCTTATTATATTCCCCTTGTGTTTTCAACCCTTGTGTTAAGTCTCCCTTATCCTTTATGTGTTTCATGTCTGTTTCTTATGTTGTCAAGTTCATGTAGTCATGTCAGTGTTTCATTGTTTCCTATTTTATTTTGAAAGAGGTCCTGTGCTTCTGTGTTCTGTTTTGCTCTTTCCCTGTGGGCGTTGTTATGTTCATGTTGTGTCTACTTTGCCTTTCTGTCCCATGTTTCAGGTCCCTATGTTCTGTCTCAGTTGCTGTTAAGTTTACATGTTTTGAGTTCAGTCAGTGTGTTTCCTGTTTTACTTTCACAGTCTGTCCTATGTTAATGTTTCTAGTTTTGCTTCCCTTGTCTCGTCCTGCGTTATTACTCTCCTCCTGTGGCTCATTCCCCCTCGTTATCCCTCTGTGTATTTAAGCCCCGTGTTTCTCTTTGTCAGCGTTGCGTCCTCCCTCATAGCTGTGTGATTTTCCCTGTGGCTCCTTGTGCTTTAGTTTTCCCAGTTTAGTTTTGTATTGTTTGTTTGTCCCACTCCACGCCAGCAATAAAGCTGTGTTTTTTGAGTTTACCTTTTTGTCTCTGTGAGTTTGCGTTTGGGTCCTTCCCTTGCCTGCACACAGCCGTACTGTGACAGTTTGAAGCCTAAGTAGAGATAGTGTCTGTCTCCCGAATCCAAACTGGAAGCTGGTTCCACAGAAGAGGGGCATGAAAACTGAAGGCTCTCCCTCCCATTCTACTTTTAAATACTCTAGGAACAACAAGTAAGCCTGCAGTGTGAGAGCGAAGTGCTCTAATAGGGTGATATGGTACTACAAGGTCCTTAAGATAAGATGGGGCCTGATTATTTAAGACATTAATACATTAAATTAATTATTTAATTAATTGAATTACAGTATTTGTTTGCTTACCAAGAGTTAGTATGCAAGTATAAGTGTGAGGCTACAAACACTAGCCTCTTTAAAAAAACATATATACATATACATATACATATATATACACATATAGATATAGTATATGATATATATATATATATATATATATATATATTATAGTATATATCATATATATATATATATTAGGGGTGCAACGATACACAAAATTCACGGTTCGGTTCGATACTTTGGTGTCACGGTTCGATATTTTTTCGATACAAAAAAATGTTCATGCCTTTTTAATTTGTCATTTATTAAAATTATAAATATATATTTTAACTCAAAAGTACAGTTTTTAAATTTAACCCTAACCCTTGTGCGTGTTTTTTTTTAGCTCGTCATATTGCAGCCACAGAAATTCTTTTGTCCATGAAACCATAAAGCTGCACTTTCTTTTTGCCTTATAGTCTGATTTGTCATAACTTCTCCGTTTTGTGGTAAGCTTTTCTTTGGCTGTCACTTCTTCACCCTGACCTGTCTTATTTGGCTCAGCAGAACTAAAATATATATCTGTCTGTGAAGGTTCTCAGTCATCCAGGTCATCGTAGTCAAATATATATCCTGCTGCTTTTACACACGCACTCACATAAGCTCAGCGATTCTCTGCGCGATCAACCTCTCACATGTTTAAGCTGCGGGAGATTTCACTTGTCATGTTTGCATAGTAAGCTAACGATTAATAAGACGATGTCAGAGGAATTGGTGCACAAATTATCATCACTCACAGATCAGTGCTGTCGCTCTCTATACACAGTTCGCGCGATTGCAAAGTGAAAGCAAAAAAACAAGCGCAAATCCAAACACGATTTCAATATGTCACATATTGACAGTGGCTCACCCAATGACATAATTACCCAGCTACATTTCTGAAAGAATGCAAAAGCATTGACATATATTTTTCCTTCCTACAATAGCCCGACAGGCAGGGAAGAGATAGATTTTGGTAGCCCGACTGAAAAAAATCGCTAGCCCCGGGCTAGCGATATTGCGAGCCCTGTATCTGATTGAGGAATCACTCATCTTTGGAAAAGAGAGTTTATTACAGAGAAATGTCTCTTTCCAAAATAAAAGCTATACTATCCGCTTCTTCTGGGCTATATTCTCAGCAGCATATTAAACATATCAGGTCTCCATAAGGAGAATCCTGTGCTAACAGCTGTCTAAATGACTCGGCTAAAGTTTGTAGCATGCATGCTTGTTGTTTTTGTCTTTGCACTAGGATGATGTCGGTGTAAATGTGCAGTCATATTCGTTGTGTTCCCACTAGTGCTGTCAGCGTTAATCTCGTTGAAATAACCTTAACGCCACAACACGGCAAATCTCCGTTAACGAGCTACCCTATACAGAGGGGCTAGACGGCCAACACGTTAACGAGCTAACTGCGCTAACACACTAGCTCCCACCCATGTAATTGAGCATTGCATGGCACATCCAACATACTGTTTTACTTTAGTCCATGACTCGCTTACCTTCAGGGTCATACGTCACATGAAAACCAAAATAATTCCAAACGCCAGATCTGAATGAGGGTGGGGAGGTCCACTTCTGTCTCGCTAGCTTGCCCTGCGCTCTTCCTTCTGACCATGGCTGTGTTGAGTGCTCAGTGAATCTGCGTTCGACTACTCCGCCTAGGCTGCACTCTCGAGCCTAGGCGGAGTAGTCAAATGCAGATTCACTGAGCGCTCAACACAGACAGCATCGTCAGAAGGAAAGTTGATAAAATAAATTACAAATTTTGTATTCTTTTTTTTTTCTCCCCTTTGGTTTTCTTTCTTTCTCTCCCCCTCTTTCTTTCATTCTTTCCCCCTGTCCTATCCCACAGTCATGTCTGTCCCGTTTGCAACTGAAAATAAAATAAATTCATAATTATAATAAAGGTCAATCAAATGGACCAATATGATGATCCACTTAAAATAAATCCTCTTGGCATCTTTCTTGGCCTCAAGACAACAATTCTGATGGCTATAGATCCAAACGGGACACAAAAAAAAAAAAAAAAAAAATTAAAATTTTTTTTTTAAATTGTATTGTTCGATACATATGCGTACCGAACCGAAAGCACTGTATCGAACGGTTCAATATCGATACGAATATCGTTGCACCCCTAATAAATATATATATATGTAGGTTGTGTATCTATGAGGTGTTAATGGGGTTATTGAATAACATGTGTATATGTGTGTATATACGTATGTATGGATAGATGAATAGCAAGTGACTATCTCAAATTCCTAGATGGTGAAACACATTACAGTCGTACACAGTGATCGATACGCATCAGAATCGTGTGATATAGAAATCCCAAAGCAAGTAACACGCGGCTGACAGAGTTGTGTAGTATACATAAACCACACGATTATGCATCCACAGCTCTTAGATTACTAATCTCCACCTGTAGACCTTCATTCCTGCAACACAATACTTTGTAAGAGGCATAAACTAGAACCTGCTTTAAACATCACCTTATACATACAGTCTCCGTACTGGATTCCAGCAGCTAGATGAATGATGCGAAAGCTGTACCACTTGTCAAAAGTCGCACAATTGGTCAAACATATGCTCATACTATATACGACGCACACACCAACAGCTCTCTTAAGCACGAATAACACACCCTACTTTCTGATATAAAGATCCAAACAGTTCAGACATACCAGAACTGAAAGATCTAAAGGAAATGCACATCAGTTATAAAATAAATTAACATATCATAATATAGACACCAAGATCAATTTGTATAACAATGTTGCCACCAGAGACTGGACATCTCCTGTGTTATAAGCGGATGGGTCACAATTCTGCCCTGCATAGCCGGCACTCATCTTCTGCATACTTAAAATCGTTGAGAGGACAACGTACCATATGATCTTTCATCTCTCTCTTATGATTTATTTGTTTTCTGGCTTTTTTTACCACTGTGGCTAATATTTAATGCACATTGATAAGTAGTAACGGTGGGCAATGTTAATATTAAAAATCAATACCAAAAACTACTGACTTAATTATCAACTACATCATGCATAGATTATTATCTTATCCTAATCTAACTGACATAACACCTTGTAAAGACTGAACATAGCACAAGACAAGCTCAGTACTGATCATCTTCATGCCTTGTCCAAGTGCTCTGATGAATGACTACCAGCAATTCCAGAATGCAGTGACTCTGTCAGTGCTCCAACAACAATCACACTCATGTTGAAAATCACTTAATACAACTGGCATATAAAAATACTGAGTAAATTGTGACACACTCACATACACTATACACCATTAAAGCTTAAAAATTACTAGACTAATTACATAATTTGTAATAAATAATAAGTGTGCATCTTCAGCATCATTCTTCTAAATCTTAACCATCCTCTATAATATTTTATTTTATCATAGTCAAAAAGCAGGACATTCTTAACAATCCTACACCCGATCTGTAGTGGACCCGAGGATAAGAATCATCACACACACCTCGTTGTAATCTAGCTCAGAATATTTTTTGACTGATCCTCTCAAACTAGTCATTTTGCAATCACAGGGCTGATACCAAAAAAAGTGTCCTCTATATCTATTCCATCAAGTTAACCCCACAGATAGAACCCAAAAAGGTATACACAGACAACTTTCTGCATACCAAGCATATATCATTTACTGTACTACCATAATTGCATTTATTAGTGTAATCAATCATATCTCACTCCCCACAAATGACATCAACTTAAATTCATCTTGGTTCAGCAGGGCTCAGAATAAGAAACTGAATCGTCTGACAGCACCATTAAATCAATAATATAACATTCCACTACTCTTATCCGCGCACTTTTCATTGCGATTATCATACTGTTCTCTGATGAATAAACTAGAGAATCAACCTCACTCCAAACCCAACATTATTAACCACACAAACGCATAACTCCATACCATCAAGTTAATTACACCTTATTAAAATTATGATTGAGAATCTTCGACACAACAAGTGTAGTCTGTACATTGAAGATTGAGAAAATCATGAATGCTGAAAATGCCGCGTCTTCACTTCGTCGCGTTAATCACGTCTTGAATGCCACTTACTAGCACATTAAAACGTAGATTACCTTCATAGAAAAATTCACGTATAATCTCAGGTTCAAGATATTGCTAACCTCACTAACTTAGAGATATCACAAGCAAAAGTAACAAATATGTTCAAACCTTCCATACTTAAGTTAATATCTCATATAGTAAGTTGTACATATCCTTCAAATAAATATACAAATCTGATAACATTAAAAATCAAATTTTATACAACACTATACAAGTAGCGATATATATCACACGTTATAAATGAACAAAAGACGGAGACCACAGCGAGTAGGAAGACAGTATAGGACTTCATGATAGATAATAGCATCCAGTACTAACAGTTAATCACACGTAATTGCTGGCAATTACCCCGATGACCAGATACGTATTATTCGCTTAACCCATACTAATCCAACACTTAACGCAGTCTACAGAAGCGGACCAGACCAAAAGAGATACACAATACTAGGGAAAAAAGATTATAATCTCATTATTTTGTGATGTAAACATGATTCTACATCACCTGTATATATCTCTCTCTCTGAGATATCAGCATCTTATCTCCATATTACACTTGCTCTTATGTATTAAGAGAATTGAAACTAACCACTATTAGTCAATCCTAAGACCCTCTTTTCCATCCACTCACCGCACTTATCGCATGCTGTTACTTACACAAGTGCCAGCAAGACCACACCCACAGAAACTAGGGCTGATGCAGTCTGATAGTCCAATCCAAGGAATCATGAAGACATATCCAGCCTCTTTTCCATCACCACCGCACACCATGTTGTTATTCACAGTGCTGCCCCACCAGCTAGGGCTGGAGCAGGTCTGATAGTCCACCACAGGAAGGTAGGCCTGCTTAAGCACAGGAGACAGGCTACCACCGGCTGGACAAAATAAAATGGTAAGGTACATTAGCCTTTACAGAAGACACCCAGTGATGACAGTGATATTGATAGGAGATCAAACAGACAACTCACTGGCAGTGCGCCCCCATCCTGTGATGTAGCAGGGGTTGTTGTTGGGCAGAATCTGGCCAGAGGGAGGCAGAGAGCCCAGCTGGACATAATTGTTCAGGGTGGCGTCTGAGGCCAGTTTCAGCAGAGCGATATCATTCCTAAGGTAGAGAGTTAACAAAATCTGTTTTGTAAAGCCTCTAAAATTGTCTAAATTGTCTAACTCTAACCAAAATAGTTCTGGGAGGCGAATTATGTTCATATCCTTGACCCACCACATCCATAATGTAACATTCAGACCCCAAATCAACACATTTGCCAAACATAATATTACTTAAAAAGGTAATAAATAGCTACAAACAAACAATTTTAAAAATGCTTAGGAATACAAGACATAAAGGTACTTCTCACCCCTGAGACAGTTTGTTAGCATCCCATTGGGGGTGGACATAAATGGCACTGACAGCTATGATCTGCTCTCTGTCACTGAGCTGTTGAGGTCATGTTCACCAAGAATGACACGGAAAGGTCCGGGGGCTGCAATGTTTCAGAAACATCCAAAACAAACACAACATTGTTAGCAATCAATAAGTTGGATTTCACTGCATTATACTCTTGTTTATGTTTGATTCATGTTGTTTGTTTTTCTTTTAAATCAATAAGCAAATTTTCTTTCAATGTGGCAGTTACGAATGAGGTTGTAAGATTTTTCCTCATGCTGGTGGCTTTATGAAACACAGAAATAAATCATAACTAAGTATTCGGTTAGAAGTAACCCATTGACTTTCAAGTCAGGGGTTGAATTTCATTTTACCCTCTACTGTAGAGGAGTTTATATTGGTTTTGAGGACCCTTGTTGGTTTTCCTTAGTTTTACTATGTCCATTGTTAAACCAGTTTTTTATGTTTGTTTGTTTAAATTTTCTGCCTTAATATTCTGTGAATTTTTTTTTCTGTTTTTGCATTTAGGGTGTGGATACTGTTTTTATTTCTACAATCTAGTCTGACCCTGCTTCTTTTTAGGTCGCTGGTTTCTGTCTCCTTTATGCTTTCATAGGGATTAGTTTAGTTCTTTGTGTTTCCAGACTTCTAAGATTTCTGTCATCATCCTCTCTCTCTTGAGTTTATATGTCAGTCTCTTTTTATTTTCCTATCCTGTAGTTGTTGTCAGGTCTTTGCATTTAGGTTACGATTAGTCCCCTTTGGTTATGTCTTGTTTTATCCTTTGTAGGTTTATTTTCTTTCCTATTTCAGTTTTACTTCCTGTCTGTATCCCTTTAACCCCCTTAATTGTGTTCAGTTTTTATCGTGTTCAACTGCCTCCCATTCCCCAACAATGTGTCTTTTCACCAGTCACCCCTCTGTATACTTATAGCCTATCATCCCTACTCATTTCTACCAGCTGCTGGATTTATGATTGTTCTTTTTCTGGAGTTCATCAGCCAAAATAAACCCCTTGCCTTTTGTTTTTCAAGCCTACCTCCAGCGCCTTGCATTTGGGTCCTCTTCAGCACTTCATGATAAATGACATAATAAGCCCAAATAAAACTAAAACTCCTACAGCCAACTAAGAAATACTACTGCGTCAGAGCCATAGATAGCATACTATAATCACATTACATTAATCATTGGCTTAACCAATGTCCACATCGTGAGTCAGTCAGTCACTAACCCCAAGACCTCTCTGGATTCAGCAGTGTATATTCCTCCACAATAAGATGTGGTATAGGAGCCGCCAGAAATGAGTACTGGAAGAAGATGATCTAAGGGAGTAAAACAGAAATCTCTGGTGCATAAAAACATTATATAAGCTTAATTAAAGTTTTAATGTATATCATTCTGATATTAATTGGCTCTGCAACCTGACCAACATGCTTGGTCACTCTATTATATTGTGAAAACTCAATTCATGAATGTTGTCATACTGAGGTTACCATGCCCAGAGGCCAGGAGTGCTCGGGTAGCAGCACCCGACTCCTACAATACCCTTTCTTCATGACTGCAATATACACATTCAGTAATATATCATACAAATCGATACTTGGGATCTCGGCACAGCTACTAGTATTAAAATAATAATGATCAATTTATTACACATTAACAGAAATCTGAAATATGTATATTTTAAGCAATTTCATCTTATCGGGAAGAAATGGACAAAATGATCGTACAAGCTGAACGAGTGACTGAGTGAATAGTATTTATCGACGTACACCCGGGCACGACAGACGCCCAGTATAGAGATAATAAACGAGACAGACGAGTATCCAATAATGACATGTGTTATATACACAAGTTTGTCTGCTGTAACAAATGACTTATCTTACCCAAGCGCACAACACTTGTCAACACCAAAAACCTCGAGCATGATTTGCAGTCCAAAACGTCTGTGCAGGAACCAGTGCTGCTTTCCTTCTTTTATACCTGAACTTGACCTTCAGCTGATGTGGAAAGATGTGACTGGTCTTTCCCCTGTGACAAAACCCAGGTGTGTACCTGTGGTCTGTGTCACACAGCGCTATCACAGCCAGTTAAAAAAAACATCCCCTGCTTTGGTCAGTTGAATGTGGTCCAAAATGAACAATGTCACATGGATTGACAGTTTTATTGCTGGATAAAATGAGTCACAGTGGTTCAGAGCAGTTAAAAGGAATACATTTATAAATGTATTCTTGCTAATAGTGTGCACCACACTTATTTTGGGCAACAGCTTACAGACAAGATATTTTCTCAAAATACTTTTGTCAGAAAAGGAGTGTAAGAATGATTCATTCTGTAAATAATGACAATAAATCATATCATAATGTCATCATATCAGATATGTATGACAGATACGTATGAAAACCTACACTGTTACCTCTCACCCAATGTCCTCAATGATTTATTAAATACAGATCATTCCCATTACAGTGCAGCATGAAATCTTAAAATAAAGTGCCTGATGTAAGAGAGGGCAAGATCTTGTGAAGACTTACATCACAGCATAATCACATGTCCATTTGAACCAGCATGAATTATCAAGTGAGCATGGGAAAGCAAACGGCTGTGGCATCAATGGTGTAATGGCATATTCCAAAAGTACACATTAAAATGGAAAACAGGTTCACTTTTTATCTTCTAGTGTCTAGAATCACCTAGACAGTATGACTGACCATGTTAGTCTCTGGAAAGTAAATCTTTTGTTATATTTTACAATATGTTTTACAACTGTCCCATCTGGTCTGTATATTAATTAAAGAGAATATTTCTAAAGTTAGAAATATAAAGAAATGAAGGATAAAGAAGACAATAATTCGTATTGTTGTTATTCATGCCTAATTTAGTTTTTTGGGTTTGTTTTTTTTTGTTGAAGCTGTTTCAATAAAACTGAACTGAAACGAAGCTAAAGGAATACTTGAGTGTGATGTCTAGATGGTACCAATTATTTACTAATGTCAAACTAAATGTAATATTAAAAAGGTAATTTAATTTTGTTTGTAGTATAAAGAGTCATTCATGATTCAGAGCAAGGTAAGCGTATACATTATTTTATAGATACAGTAGAAATATGAACTGTAAAGCTAATTGAAAACAGGACAATATTATGGGCTAACACTAGAGGGGACTAAAGACTAACAAACACTTGGCATCTCTACAAAGGGACACACACATTCCTGGTCATACAGACAGATGACAGATGTGGTCCTGATTTTGCTTTGAAAACCTCAAATATTCATGCAGGTCGATTTTAAATTCAGTCTGTAGTGTAGTGCTAATGCTACTACTGAGATTTTTTAAGAGTTCTCTCCATTCCTAACTCTGTGTTTAAATCCAGTGTGAGAACTGAGGTAAAAGTGATTTCTCTCCCTCAGTTCATCATAACCCCTCTGACATTGAACATTAGAATCACAGATGGATTACTTGATGATTTATGCACAGTAAGTCTCTAAGTAAAATACATATAATTATACTTTTAAAAGCCTTTTACTTGTTCTGAACTAGTCACGCTGATAGCACCAACAGTAGCTTACTGAACAATGGGAAGGCCTCTGATGTGTCCATATTTTATAAAACAGTCCTTAATTAGACAGAAAGTCATTAAAACTGTATGGATTTTGGATTATTGTCTTATCAGGCTATTAAAGAGATAGCTGTGCTGCCTAGTAATTGAGCTGCCCCCCTGACACACAGGGGAAAGGTCCTAATGCTGTAGGACTTCCTGACCAACAGAGGCTCCACAGTTTCATTATTTTCTCCTCGTCCTTTTCAAACTTCTTGTGTACTCCTCCACCACCCCAACCTTTTCTTGCAGAGGCATAAATCAAACGAGGAGATCAAAGACAGGAAGTACTGGGGATGTGTTAATTAAAGATGTTTGTTCTTGATACAGCTTCCCTCATTAATGAACAGTCGATTTGGTTCCCATAAAGATGTCTCACATACACGAGCAGGAAATTGAGGTTTGGAAAAAAAGATGGATGAGATGCACTGATTGTGCGTTGGGTGTGTGATAGAAAGTTGGGGAGGGCTATCACGCAGTGTAAATGTTGATTATGCCAATGTGACACTATTTAAAAAACTCTTGCCAGACTGGAGCTGACAGATTTAAACATCATTTAAATAGGAAACCACTAGCGTTACTACAACCAAATACAGTTACTCATTCCATGATATTCTGATATTCGGTTATTACTTACCATTGGATAATGAATTTCTGTGAGGAAAGTGAGGCAATACAGTGTGTGACACAGACAACTCAGACATTTTAAGAGCTATATAAAGTAGTTTAAGGTAAATCCAAATAAGCATGAGTACAAAAGTTGCCATTAAAGGCACTTATGACAGTCTGGTGCTCAAATATTTGATTTGTATTCCATCTTTTTGTTTCCTACGGTCCATCATTTTCCTATGAATTTAAAGCTGTATTTTTGTTTCTTTTTTTATTTAATCAATTTGCACTAGTAGAGCACATGGCAAACACAGCACTGAACATATAAAAAAAGAATAAAACAAAAAAATGTGAATTTCTTGTAAATGAAGTTCTTGAAAGTACAATTACAAAAAAAACCTCCAAAACTTATGAAGAGTGGCTTGTAAGGGGTGAAAACCTTTCTCTCTAAAAAGAACACAGCAGCCTGGCTTAGGTTTGCATGTCCTTTCAGTATAGTGGAGACTGAGAATAAGAATAAGAATAAAAATAAAAATAAGAGTAAGACTAGAGTGTGGATGTTTGCCCATCATGCACAACACCACTTCTGACAAAAACAAAGCATGTTCATACAAACACCTCTTACCAACTGTCAAGCACGATGGTGGCGAGATGATGATGATTTGGGCTTGTTTTTCAGTAACAGTATAACAAAGTATCCTAGAGCCAGGAGTGAGGCTGTAATCCAACAGCTAAAGCTTTACCAATATTGTATTATGTAAAATTCAATTCAATTTTATTTATATAGCGCCAAATCACAACAAAAGTCGCCTCAAGGCGCTTCATAGATACAGAGAAAAACCCAACAATCATATGACCCCCTATGAGCAAGCACTTTGGCGACAGTGGGAAGGAAAAACTCCCTTTTAACAGGAAGAAACCTCCGGCAGAACCAGGCTCAGGGAGGGGCGGGCCATCTGCTGCGACCGGTTGGGGTGAGAGAAGGAAGACAGGATAAAAGACATGCTGTGGAAGAGAGACAGAGGTTAATAACAGATATGATTTCAATGCAGAGAGGTCTGTTAATACATAGTGAGTGAGAAAGGTGACTGGAAAGGAAAAACTCAATGCATCATGGGAATCCCCCGGCAGCCTATGTCTATTGCAGCATAACTAAGGGAGGATTCAGGGTCACCTGGTCCAGCCCTAACTATATGCTTTAGCAAAAAGGAAAGTTTTAAGCCTAATCTTAAAAGTAGAGATAGTGTCTGTCTCCGAATCCAAACTGGAAGCTGGTTCCACAGAAGAGGGGCCTGAAAACTGAATCCCAAGCAGCAACAAATGTATAGCTGAATGACTGAAAAACAATCAAGATGCTGCAAAGACCCCATCAGTAAATACCTTAAAATGGTCCTGAAGAGAGCTGTGGATTAATGCCCGCAAACCTTAAATAAGGGAAACAACATTGTGAAGAAGACTGGGCCTAAATTCATATTCGTAATCATAGGGAAAAAGATTATTTCAAGTTATTGCTGCTAAAGATGTTTTACAAGTTACTGATTCATTAGGTGTGTGTAGTGTTGTTTTTTTTACAGAACTGTACACAATCCTGTGAAAACTGCAGGAGCAGACAAACAGAGCAGACATTTTTGCATCATTGCTTCTTGCACGTGAGCATAGCATTAACTTGCTCTACTAATATTAAATATATTCCCTGAAGTCTTATTGGACAAAGTTTAACAGAGTTATAGTTTCCATTGTTATTTAGTCACTGGCAATGCAGTCTGTCTTTTATTTTTGTTTTCGATGGGCACAAGATTCCTGGGTTGTCTAAGACAACACTGAATTCCTTGAAACACAAAGATTTTACAGAAGGATCTCTGTGATTACCTACATAACACTCTTGCACTTGATGAACATCTGTCAAGCCCACAAATAAAAATAGAACAGCACCATTTGCACCATCTCACAGCACCTAAGAGTATACCAACTCATTAACACTGGTTTGTCTTTCAACTCTTTGTTGTAGTGGTGTAACTTGTTTATATGTAAGGTTTAAGGAGTTGCAGCACTAGATTACTGCAAGGCATAGCACTAATCTATACAGTCTACTAGAGCTGACAGTGTATTAGCACTTCTCCCTGCTGGCCAGGGAAATGTGGAGGGATGCATCAATGCTTCCATGTGTCCTGCTGGGTGACAGCAGTGAAACTGATCCACTGGGCTGTTTGCAACCTTTAATTGCAATTACACCAAAGTGAAAACAATCAATACAGCTTCCCACTACCCATGCACCCCCCACCACCTCTCTCATCTCTCTCTCTATTCTAAGCTTCCTCAGGAGCTCATTTTTCTTCTCATGTTTCCGTCCTCATTCTTCTCAGTCTGCTCATTTCTATAGATCTGGCAAAAAAATGTGCCTCATAGGCGGTGGAGTAATGCGGTTTATGGGGGCAGGGACAAAGTGGTGCAGCAGTAATGCTGCTTAAGAAAGATGATCTGCTGTGGTTACGAGTACTTGATTGATCCTTTGGAGTATTGTTCATCTATCTCTGTCCTACAGTGGCTGCTGCTACTTTAACCTTTAGCTTCCTGTTCCCTCTTCCGTCTGCTTTGGCCTCAGGTGCTGCCAGAGCGCCAGGTCCCAGGCCTTGGTTGAAGCAGTGATGGGGTCTACTGGAGTGGAAAAGGAGGCTGCTGCTCCAAGCTTCCTTCACAGAGTGATAGAGGGGAAAGGAGATTAAAAACTGACCTACCATATTGCTTCACACTGTGTGTTCTAACAATAGGGTCATTACACAGCCTTCAAAAGCTGAAACCAAAAACCATTAACTGAAGAATAAAGGTTCAACAATATCAAAATTAGAAGACACAGAGGATATCTCACGAAGAAACTACCAAACGCAGTTAGCATTAGCACACAAACTGATTAGCATATTTAAAAAGTGATGCAGTAAGTAAAAAACATTTATGGTTATTTATAGCCGTCAACTGTTTTTTTTTATTATTATTATTTTTAACAAGGAAATCTAATTATAATAACAAACAGTGAACAGGGCTTGTAAAGCTCTTTTGTAATGCATAGTTTTATTGCACTGCATGTTTATACCTGACACTGGTTGACGATATAATTACTCCCAGAGGGAAAGGAGAGGAAAAATATGTCAATTAGTGCATTTTCTAGACTGTCAGCTAGCTTGAATAAGTGTGCTGTGATAAGAGTAACTTTCGTTCGTTTCCAGACTAACATGTCACTACACAAATTGTCAAATTCTTTTGTGTCATTACCATTTTCTTTTGTTCTGTGTTTTGCTTTTAACAATACAAAGGAAGAGATATTTATTTGAATACCTGCTTAATTCGTAAGTTTAGTTACTTACAAAGAAACAAACAGTCTCTAATTTGTATAATAGTTTTGTTTTAAATAGAGAGATGGAATACCAATAAAAAAATCCAAGGAAAAAGCCACATTACAAAGGTTATAAATTGATTGATCCCATATAATTCTGGCTCCCACAGATTGGCTGTGTGCCCATGTGTGCCCACAGATTATAATAAGTCAATTACAGATACTCTTGATCTCAACTTGTAATGCATACAAAGCGCGCTTGTCCATAGAATTCTTCCACTCTAACATCTCCACCATTATGGGTAAAAGCTGTCAAAGGACATCAGGGACCTGTAGACCTATAGACCTGCACAAGGCTGGAATTGAGTGTAAGACGAAGCTTGGTGAGAAGGTGACAACTGTTGCAATTATTTGGAAATAGATGAAAATGACCATCAGTCTAGAGCACCATGCAAAGCTTGCCTCAGGGGGTGTGGATAAAGGTACTTGGGACCACAGTTACCAACAATACTATTGGTAATGCACTACACCATAATAGATCGAAATGTTGCAGTGCCTGTAAGGTCTCCCTGATCAAGAAGCCAAATATACGCCCTATTGTTTTCCAGGGAGGAGCCAATTCATTGGTAAAATATTGGATGAGCATCTCTTCCCTCCCTAGGACAGTAAGGATGGATCATGAATGGATCTTCTGGCATGACAATGACCCAAACCATAAAATCAAGGCAACAAAGAAATGGCTATAGAAGAGGGTGAATGCCTAGCAAGAGATTGTCGTGTCACTTTTAGGGGAAATTCTAAGAAAACGTCATGACTCTGAGAATTTTCTTAGAATTTGGTCGCTAGGCCACTTTTTGCACAAAGATTCTTTAGGGATACGGGCCCAGATCTCAATCTGATAGAAAATCCGTAGACCCAGCTGAAACTTCAAGACACCAAGAGACAGCCAAGAAACCTAAAGAATTTAGAGAGCCGTTGGTAACACATTTTATCATAATGGATTGAAAGAGGAGTGGACCAGAATCCCTCCAGAGATTAGTGCAAACCTGTTGTCCAACTACAAGAAACCTCTTACAGCTGTGCGTGCTAACACGTTTCCACACCAAGTACTCGTCTTTTGCTGGAGGCTCAAATACCTTTTTCACTTAATGACATGCAAATCAGTTTACGTTTATGTAATGTGATTTTTGCTTTTTCTTTTTTTTTCTTATCGGTTGTTCAGTTGAACAGTAGTTTCTGTCCATGACAATGAAACTACTGTACAAATTAGAGGCTGTTTGTTTCTTTGTAAGTGAGCAGACTTATAAATTCAGCAGGGAATCAAATAATTATTTCCCCCACTGTGATAAACCATCAGTGGTAACACAAATCAGATATGTTACAACAGGGAATAAAAGTGCTGAAATTGGGTTGTTTGATGTCTGAGGATGATGCTAGTTGAACAACACAGCTCTGACATTAAGCAAACCTCAGATTTCCAAATCTATTGTGTATTCTGTCAATCACTTTTTACCACTGACAATTAAGTACAGAGAGACAGAATGCAATCTCGAGGCTTCATTGGTCTGTGCAATATTACTTTCATGCATGACTACTGTCTACATTATGAGAGGAGGCTGGAGAGGAGAAAATTAACTTGGACCTTAGCAATTTCGTCAAAGGAAATGAAGTTTGGATGGCGAGTGCATTAATGATAACACTGTGTTCGAGTTACAGAATGTACAAAATCCAAGGCAAAAAAACTTTGAATTGTAATACATAAAGCTTCCTGGTACCATAAAGAAGAAAATAACAAGATAGGATTTGACAGAGAGGATATTTTATGTAATGCTACAAACCCATGCCCTAGCCTATGGTAAATAGTGCATATTCACTAATACAGCGCATACATGAGTTGGCTGTCCTTGACTGGCACACTCACACACTGTGCTTGATTTTACTGAAAACAGACACTGATCCATTCATAGAAGTAGCTCCTATTTCAGCCTTTCATTTTGCCCTGTAGGGATAACATTATGGGTTAAAATTAATTTAGGCCAATGTGGCCATCCAACTGCTTGGTGACTCATAAAAAGAACTCTTCACATATCTATATAAACAGTATTCACTCTGTGTCTCTCAGAACCGAGTTTAACAAAACAGCAGGTTATAATTTAAATACAGAACCTGAAAAGTCTGCCATTAAATGTTTAATCATCAATTGGAACTTATTAAGAATACTCTAAACACCACTAGAGGTATGCTTTGTGGTCAGCAATAAAAAGCAATTGCTGGCAATTTAATTTTCAATTATTGCTTCAATAAAACGCATTCTTTTTATGTCATATCATAGGCTAGCTGCCAATTTTTTAAACCCATATCTTGTGCATGCAGTAATACAATATTTTCTTTTCTTCAATTCCACTGCAGCAGAATACTGCACAGAGGACCACCAATGAAATAGGAGACATAGCCAGAGAGGTGTGTGGGGTGTTGGATGAGGCCTGGATGTGAATATTTAATTAGCTGTTAATGAAAAGAAGTCATTAGGCTTAATTCCTCCTTAAGGCTAATTTAAACGTTCTTTTGCACTTCTCATGAGAGCAGAAGTCAGTGTGCAAGGCAACAGGGAGGAGTTCCTATGCTGTCCCATAATGAGGCTTCAGCTGTGGACAATAGCCAATCACTCAAAATTGTGTAGCAGTAATGAGCGCACAAATCATCACCAAATACACAATTAGCAGCAATTGTGAGCAGCTTGATTTGCTCATGAGAAATATAAAAAAGAACCATTTGCTTACCTTTGAAAATATGTAAAATGTAAATGTAGCCACGTTGTTCCAGATGCCGGTGCAGAAAGAAGATGTGTCTGGGAGCTAAAGTACTTGTAACAGCTCATTAACTGGAACATTTCACTGGTTTTGCCTGGTTCCATACAAGTGCAAAATAAGTCTAAAGGTCTTGCATTACCATCTTTCCAAATATCTTATGACACTCATGGTAGCTCAAGCCTGAGGCTGTGAATCCACAAAGTTTGTGGATAATAATTCTAAAACTTTTCTTCCAGGGGCAGAGAATCAATCTTGCAGCAGAGAGAGTTGATGCTGTATTAGACTGGAGACACAGATGAATAACCCATGTTCAGATGCAATCAGCTACACTAAGAGGGGCAGAAATAGAAAGTGGCACAATGACACTACCTACTCATCCACAAATTACCTTCCAATATGTCTTTTAACTGAGCCAACAAGACACTGCTATCAGCGTGGCTTGAAAGGTTAAGCCTTTAAGTAATGCCTCTAAATAGATATCACTGAATAAGTGCATGTCAAACTTGAAAATCAAATTAGAATGACTGTTTTCCATCTTTATGCCAATTCCTTATCACACTGTACTTCTGTTGGTTTAACTATGGCTTTCATTCATAAAGACACACTGCAAGATATTCCCTTGAGACCCTGAGTTGTCAGTTGCTGGCATATAAATAGATTCATGATGAGATGCAATGTTTCTGGTGAGAATGTCTCAATTGTGATTTGCTCTTCAAAACCATAGTTGGAGTATAAAAGGAGGTTACAGGCCATGTGGAGAAGCATAACCTTCGTAGAGTTGGTATGGCATATCTTGAAGGAGAAAGTATCTTTGTGAACTGCGTCACTCGACACACCTGGGGATTTTGAGGCTTTCTAGAGATGAATTATCCTGTTGTCAATAAAAGTGTCCTTGACTGATAATGATCATTGCCCATCGGCCCACATTTGTCTGGGCTGAAACCTGCAGATATTCATTATTAGATCTAATGACCATCTGTCTGTTAAGTCCTTGTCTGTCACAGTCTGGTGATGTCATTCTCTGGACCAGCGCCATGAGAAGACAACAGTTGCTTGGAAGCCATTTTGGTGTGGATGGGAAACTGACTCAAATCATCAGGGTCAAGAGCCTCTTGCTCCCTCTGTGTCCTGTTTGCCCAATGATAACTAAAGAGACTTGTCAATGGGACTCCAGAGTGTATTCATATTCAATGCCAGCTCCCTCTGAGTTGGTTGGCGCAGCACATAGCCTTGGCCAAAGTAAAAGCCAATCTACATGGAGTGAGCTGAAAGGAGAGGAGGACACAAGAGAGAGGAGAGAAGAGACTGGGTAATCTTCCCCTGTGTGTAAGCTACTCTCACCACTAGTGTAATCTAAATGAAATATTAAAAGAGACTCAGCCTCACAAAGTGTTATGGAAACAAACCTCTTGTTTCCCATGTGCTAACATGAACTACTTCGATGTGGAAGTGCTCTACACTAGTCTGCATGCAGTATAGCTGTAGAAATATGTAATTGGGGCTACAACCACTTGCATTATTGCACAGTTAAATGTAGTGAAAAGAAAGTTATGCTCTACAGTGTGCTGCTCTTATGGGTTTTCACGCATGCGCTATTTAAATTGGCCGTTCACGCAGCTACTGTGCTTTTGCTTGTAATTTTACTTAGCACTGCAAATGCAGTATGATTACTATTAAGCAGATTGACAAATCTAAACATGAAGTGATATTTTAAACTACTGGTCTTTTAAATAAATTCTTAGCAGAAAACACAGGCTCTGAATGACTACTCAATGATCTTGTACTATCATGGAAATGCATAAAGACAGCATGCTGCTTTGGGGATATTTTAACAAATAAAACTGTTAATTACAGGAATAATAACTGGGCTTAGTGGCCATTTTTCAGACTTCATGGGGTAAAATGACATGTGAAATAGGAAAACCAGTCTTACAACACCTAAAATGACTTCAGGAAATTGGAGCATGACACATATGAATTTTCCATGATACCAGGCGGCAATGAAACATTAGCTTAAATGACAACTTCTGCTGGTAACAGCAGTTGACATGTTGAGAAAACTGAGGGGGAAAGATACTATGACAAGAAGGTGGAGATATGTAAAATATGAGAAAAGGACGGCAAAGAATGGTTAAGGTTAATTCATATTTTGCATGCCACATTTTTAACTTGTTAGTGTGAGCAAGACTGGCTTTCTTATGACATAAACCTATAGGCTACAGTTCCAGACACTAACACAAATCCCTATCCTAGGACATACATATCATCTTCATTTTACAAACATAAACAGGTAGAAATTGAGGCTATAAGTCTGACTGCTCATCACAGCTTTTGTTACCTGTTGAAAATCAGGGTCTGGCTGCTAGGCTGGCGTCAGCAAATAATCAACTTTAACATCCCTCTGGGTTTTTGGCCAGCTTTATGCTAGCATGCTGTCTGTATAGATGCTTGCAAAGAGCCAAAGTTCTGTTTAATGCGGCTCTTTCTGTCCCGGATGCAGTTTCCACTTCATCATCACTTTGTGCAATAAAACTAAAAGAAATGTCCATACTACAACTCCTCAAAATGTATTAAAGTACTGCTCCACCATTTCCATCCTCCCACACATAAATTGAAACAAGCTGATTGCAGGAAGAAAAAAACAACATGTTTGTTTGATGATTTTTTTTCTTTCTATCCATTTGGGGCCCAAAACATTTGCAACACAAGTGATGACTGACGACATAACTGTAACTGTAATGAAATTATTACATTACACTAATATGTTACATTATGAAATGTAGTCTGTTATTACTGCAACTTCTGCATGTGTTCTGTTTCACGTGTGTGTAAAGTTTGAAATGGACACAGCGAGTCCATTACACGCTTTGCCGTGATACCAGGTTGCACTGTAACACCATCACCAGCCTGAACAGTTTTTCCAATCCTGTATTTTCCAGCCTTGTTGAGAACGTGCAACTACCCAACAGCCACGTCACAGTTTAAGTGACAAAATCACCTTTCTTTATTTTCTAATGCTCACTTTGAGGTCTTGAGCACATTGGTTAATTAGATATTTGTAAACTAGCAGTTGAATAGCTTTACCTAACAAAATGGGTGGTGGGTGTATGTCCATCTTATATATACAGTCTACACTTTAAAAGTTGACCTAATCCTGTATTATAGTAACAAAGAGTAAAACAGTAAGTAAATTAGAATAATTCACACAACAAGTCTGGTGCAAAGGTAATGATTTTCTGCTTAGGTCATTTATTTATTTAAGTGTTTGTTTAGGCCTTTAGGATAACTAAAAATTCTCTTTCCTTTAGTAGGCTAGCTCATTGTTTTCTTGGTAGTTTAGCTAAAGCAGGCTAAGTAATTTTACCCAAAAATGTAACTAAACTTAAACTAAGGTAATTTTTTCCTGAATTCACGGAAAATGGTATTTTCCTAGAACCTTCTTACTCACGGACATATCGTTTCAGGAAAAGAAAAAAAAAATCAGAGTCATTATCATTGCATTGTTGTGGATGCAGTTCGGAGGAGGGAATGGATTATGGAAAGGATTATTAGAAAAATAGGGTTTCCATTTATGTAACCCAAAAAAATTGTATTTAAAAAAGTAATAAATGTTGAGCTCATAAAATAAGTCAAACTCATCTCAACTCAGGCAAAGACTGCAAACTTAACAAACCAAATGACTGCCCAAATAAACATAACTGACATAAACATGAAATGACACACAAGGGGTAACTAAACAAAACACAATTGTAAACAACAAACAATGCAGTGTAGTTTGGTTTGTTAATAAACTAAACACCAAAGAAGAAAATCAAAAACCACTAAACCCCAAACTCAATATTTAACTAAGTACAAATACTTTGTTTTTAAATGAAAGAAAACACACATTCTCCCTTTCAGCAAGAAGTGGTGGTGCAGTCCAATTATCCCGCTTTGCATTTAGTGGTTTCAAACCCTGGCTGCCAGCTTTTGTCCAGCAACTCCCAGGGATAATGGCAGGTAAGAAATAAAAGACAAAGGTTAGTCAAAAATCAAAGTAATGAAGTGGTATGAATACATAAGTAAACTAAATGTGTGCACTTACAAATAGAACAAATGTATCCAAACCAATCAATAAAGTTCTTGGAAACTAAAGTGTGTTATTGTGTTCAAACAAAGGAATGAAAATACAAGAGTTACCGATTTTAGAGTGTGGCCATGGGTTTGGCCATCACAAAGTCTAGAACTGTATTTAAAAACTGCACAATCAGTCTGTGTATGAAGGAAAATGTAATTTTATATTTGAATGTCTGTGGCAGGGATCCATTCATGTTTTAAACCTTGTCTATTCTGCTTTTATGCATACAAACAATGCACTTTAGAAATGATAAAAAGTCAGACATAATGCATAATCTTTAAGGATGACAAAATATATAAGTGTACAAAGACACTGTGGCATAAACATAGCTGTTCTAGTGATTATTCATGAGAAGCCGTTGTAAAAGACGGCCTATAAACCTAACGTTTCTTTTCATTTTCCAAGCTTCCAAGATTTCTCTTATAAAATATATGTCCACTTTCACAGAGACGCTGATGAAAATATATCCATAAGCAGTTATTGATATCTTGAAAGTCTAAGCAGAACTGAACCAGAAAAGGCCCACTGAAAAATTACTTTGACAGGAAGGGCTATCTATCCAGGTTTGTAGAGAATTTTGCCATTTTCTTCAGAGCAATGTAAATGGATAGGAGTATCCTCTCACTGGGCTTCTTTAGCATTACCCAATAGAAAACCATAATAAAAACTAAATTTAGGCAAGTATACATCCCATCACCTGCTATCAAAATCCACCTCGGGAATTTAATATCTGCGGTAATATCAAACCCATGTATGTCACTTTGGCACAGTGTCTACCCAGAATACGCATCACCTCACTGGAACAGAGCAGGGATCATCTTTCCAGCAATGATGATCAATATAAGGCGCAGGGTTTATAGATGACTGCCACATTGTCACAGTCAATACTATGGCAAATGGCAATCATGGACGCATTATGAACAATTTCATGGGTGAGCTCCCCTTTCTTCTTAGCAATACAGTTTCTATGACAGATTTGGTGCTGGCACTCTGGTGACACATCTGCTTTATTAGCTGTGTTTGGCTCACTTGCTCAATCGGACGTATTTGGATGTTCCACCCAATCAGCTAAACAGAATTGGTGAAGCAGTTGAGAAAATATATCAGTTAGGTGATTTCTATGAGCTTATGCACAACTGCATGTGTGTGAGCATGCCGTATAAGCATGCATCAGTCATCTGTATGTGTAGCTCAATATGCTGAGACTCTGTATATGTGTGCATTTTTTTTTTCTTTTTGTGCCTATATGTACTTGAGTGTTTGTTTACTTTTAGCAACCTCTCCTCCCTCTGGTTGGTAGCTGTCGGGTCAGATAAAGAAGGGCATAGCCATAACTCTGTTTGATGAGTAAAATACACTCTTTTTATTTTGGTTTCCGCCCCTTGGAGAATATATATGCCACAACACTGACTCAATGTTTACTGTTTTGAATTTGCAGCCAGAGAGAACTGACACTGTGTTGATGAGCTGCTAGATACATCGGAAAAAAATGCTTACAACCTGGAAATTTCAAAGTGAATACGCTCAAAAGCCATGTTTCAGAGGCTTCCACTGCCAGCACTGAATACAAATTAATGGGAAAAAAATGAAAGAAAGAAAGAAAATGCATACAGATTTTTAAGTTGAATACACCAAAACATCAGGAAAATAGCTTCAGAAACCCTGAACTCAAAGACAGCACAGAGGCACTAATCATGGGAGCACAAGAACAAGCTCTGACCACAAAATCCATAGAGGCTGGGGTCTATTACACCAGCAAGACTCCAGGTGCAGGCTGTGTAAAGATGCCCCTGAGACATTGCAGCACATAACGGCAATACCCTCTAGGGTGGTGGAGAATGGCCGAGCTAAGATCCCATGGGACTTCCAGATACAGAGGGACAAAATGGTGATGGCTAACCAGCCGGACAGAGTGGTGGTAGACAAACAGAAGAAGATGGCCGTAGATGGCAGTAACATCAGGAAGAAGGAACACAAGAAGCTTGACAAGTACCAAGGGCTCAGAGAAGAGTTTGAGAAGATGTTGAGGGTGAAGGTAACAGTGGTCCCAGTGGTAATCGAAGCACTAGGTGCAGCGACTCCCAAGCTAGTTGAGTGGCTCCAGCAGATCCCAGGAACAACATCCGAGACCTCTGTCCAGAAGAAAAGCTACGATATTGCGCAGGATATATCGTATATACAGTGGGGCAAAAAAGTATTTAGTCAGCCACCGATTGTGCAAGTTCCCCCACTTAAAATGATGACAGAGGTCAGTAATTTGCACCAGAGGTACACTTCAACTGTGAGAGACAGAATGTGAAAAAAAAATCCATGAATCACATGGTAGGATTTGTAAAGAATTTATTCGTAAATTAGGGTGGAAAATAAGTATTTGGTCACCTCAAACAAGGAAAATCTCTGGCTCTCACAGACCTGTAACGTCTTCTGTAAGAAGCTTTTCTGTCCCCCACTCGTTACCTGTATGAATGGCACCTGTTTGAACTCATCATCTGTATAAAAGACACCTGTCCACAGCCTCAAACAGTCAGACTCCAAACTCCGCCATGGCCAAGACCAAAGAGCTTTCGAAGGACACCAGGAAAAGTATTGTAGACCTGCACCAGACTGGGAAGAGTGAATCTACAATAGGCAAGCAGCTTGGTGTGAAAAAATCAACTGTGGGAGCAATCATCAGAAAATGGAAGACATACAAGACCACTGATAATCTCCCTCGATCTGGGGCTCCACGCAAGATCTCATCCCGTGGGGTCAAAATGATCATGAGAACGGTGAGCAAAGATCCCAGAACCACACGGGGGACCTGGTGAATGACCTGCAGAGAGCTGGGACCAAAGTAACAAAGGTCACCATCAGTAACACACTACAACGGCAGGGAATCAAATCCCGCAGTGCCAGACGTGTTCCGCTGCTGAAGCCAGTGCATGTCCAGGCCCGTCTGAAGTTTGCCAGAGAGCACATGGATGATACAGCAGAGGATTGGGAGAATGTCATGTGGTCAGATGAAACCAAAGTAGAACTTTTTGGTATAAACTCAACTCGTCGTGTTTGGAGGAAGAAGAATACTGAGTTGCATCCCAAGAACACCATACCTACTGTGAAGCATGGGGGTGGAAACATCATGCTATGGGGCTGTTTTTCTGCCAAGGGGACAGGACGACTGATCCGTGTTAAGGACAGAATGAATGGGGCCATGTATCGTGAGATTTTGAGCCAAAACCTCCTTCCATCAGTGAGAACTTTGAAGATGAAACGAGGCTGGGTCTTCCAACATGACAATGATCCAAAACACACCGCCCGGGCAACAAAGGAGTGGCTCCGTAAGAAGCATTTGAAAGTCCTGGAGTGGCCTAGCCAGTCTCCAGACCTCAACCCCATAGAAAATCTGTGGCGGGAGTTGAAAGTCCGTGTTGCTCGGCGACAGCCCCAAAACATCACTGCTCTCGAGAAGATCTGCATGGAGGAATGGGCCAAAATACCAGCTACTGTGTGTGCAAACCTGGTAAAGACCTATAGTAAACGTTTGACCTCTGTTATTGCCAACAAAGGTTATGTTACAAAGTATTGAGTTGTATTTTTGTTATTGACCAAATACTTATTTTCCACCCTGATTTACGAATAAATTCTTTACAAATCCTACCATGTGGATTCATGGATTTTTTTTTTCACATTCTGTCTCTCACAGTTGAAGTGTACCTCTGGTGCAAATTACTGACCTCTGTCATCATTTTAAGTGGGGGAACTTGCACAATCGGTGGCTGACTAAATACTTTTTTGCCCCACTGTATGTTGTATGTATTAATAATGTGACTGGGAAATTATAATATATATATAATATATAATAATATATATATATTATATAAATATATATATATATACAGTACATACATATACATATATATATATATATATATATATATATAATTTTTTTTTTTTAATCTAATCCCAGTTCTTTCTTACCATTAAGCAATGAATGTAAAAGGACTTGTCTGAATAAAGGACATCAATAGACAAGACAACAAAATTCCATTATGGTAAACAGAGATTTCCACTATGGGTAAAAGCAAACACATCTTTCGGAACTCTGTCCTCTATACTTAAAAAAACCCCACATTTATGGAAAACTGCAGTGTTACTGTGAGAAGTACCACTTTTAGGAATCCTTTACAAATCAAAAAGTTTTACATGCTACAAAGGAAGATGAAAACATAATTGGGAATTTTATTTTATGTTGATAATTAAAGGTAATTCTATGACTATGCTAAAAATACATTCCAACTAAAGTATAGTATTATAAAGACCTATACAAAGGATGAAAGTGCCCATTATAAAGTTTGGCATATGAGTTTCAACATCCCTTGTAGTGAGCAGCTCATTAATCACATGGTTACATGGTAAGGTGTCCCCTGTAATATCCTCCTATTTAACGGTAATGGGTGCCATATATTTACAAAATAGCACCAGTCATTTTCTATTTAATATGACTTGCAGCTACTGATTGAGCTCTTATTCTCATTAAGAACATTTTTACTGAGGTAACAGATTAAGGCAGCTTAGGTTCATTTTCCCAGTGATGTCTATACAACTGAATATCTTTAAACAGCCAGAGAAATTGCCCACTGCCCACTCTCACTACCACTGGCCATTACTGCACCAAGAACGCAGGTTTAGGGCAAATTTTCATTGCCTTACTTTCTCAGACTTGGAAGTTGTATAGTCACACCAGCCACTGCATTAAGTATGTCTTGTTTGTAGTGTGTTGAATCCATTTTTCCTTCAGAACAGTTCTTCTTGTCACAAATTCAAAAAGGTATTCCTCAGAGATTTTAGTCTGTACTGCCTTGATAGCATCACACAGTTGTTGCAAATTTGTCAACTACACATCTAGTCACATGTTTAAGAAAGTTTAAAATGATTTGAGATTTAGCACATGGTACAGTATCCTGCTGGAAGATGGGTACACTGTGGTCATAAAGGGATGGACCTGGCAAACAACAATACTAGGGTAAACTGTTGTGTTCAAAGGATGTTCAATGGACACTAAGAGATCCAAAGTGTGCCACAAAAATATCCCCCAACTCATCACACAACTCAGTTTCACTGCAAAACATGTAATAGGCACGTGGGTCCACCGTGTCCATTTCACATGCAGACATTGCATTACCAGCAGGGGGATATAATATATTTAAAGTCAAGAAGTCAGTAGTGAGCAAAAAACGTATGAAGTACAGTCCAGGGTCCTCATGCCGGAAATGATTAAGCAAGGCGGCTAAAATGTGTGTCTGTTTCACGTGTGTGTAAAGTGTGAAATGGAAACAGCAAGTCCATTACACGCTTTGCCGTGATACCAGGTTGCACTGTAACACCATCACCAGCCTGAACAGTTTTTCCAATCCTGTATTTTCCAGCCTTGCTGAGAACGTGCAACTACCCAACAATCACGTCACATTTTAAGTGACTAAATCACCTTTCTTTATTTTCTAATGCTCACTTTGAGGTCTTGAGCACATTGGTTAATTAGATATTTGTAAACTAGCAGTTGAATAGCTTTACCTAACAAAATGGGTGGTGGGTGTATGTCCATCTTATATATACAGTCTACACTTTAAAAGTTGACCTAATCCTGTATTATAGTAACAAAGAATAAAACAGTAAGTAAATTAGAATAATTCACACAACAAGTCTGGTGCAAAGGTAATGATTTTCTGCTTAGGTCATTTATTTATTTAAGTGTTTGTTTAGGCCTTTAGGATAACTAAAAATTCTCTTTCCTTTAGTAGGCTAGCTCATTGTTTTCTTGGTAGTTTAGCTAAAGCAGGCTAAGTAATTTTACCCAAAAATGTAACTAAACTTTAACTAAACTACCAATTTTAAGTTGAGGGCAAAGCTGTATGTTCTGTAGGCTACAGTGGCTTTGGGTAAAGTATGGGTTAGGCACTGCTCGAGTGCCGCCGACGCTGGACTCCGTCACCCGGTGTAAAACACATGCCATCCTATCCTTGCTCTCTCCTGTTTGGGGCGAATTTAATTGATCTGGGAAACCGCTACTGGTCTAAGGTAATTTTTTCCTGAATTCACGGAAAATGGTATTTTCCTAGAACCTTCTTACTCACGGACATATCATTTCAGGGAAAGAAAAAAAAAATCAGAGTCATTATCATTGCATTGTTGTGGACGCAGTTCGGAGGAGGGAATGGATGCAAGCGAGCAAGCAGAGGCGCACCGAGGCAGCTATCAGACAGAGCCAGCTCCTCTGTGATGCAGCTGTTTATCCCGTGGAAAACCCAGGACACCCGACGACCGCTCTTAAAACGTTAACAGGCGAGAAATCAGCGGCTGATTGTTATTCCACGCGTGTTGGGATTTGCTCGGGAAGAAGAGACGCGAAAGCCATGTAGCCGGTCTGTTCTCTGAACCGCTTTTATTTTCTAATTCCTTGTCTTCTTCGTAGTGGTTTATTTTCTACCTTTTCAACCGTGATCTGTTCCCGCAGAGCTGCACACTATTTCTGCTGTTTGTGCTAAGCTTGGAAGCCAGATATCAACTCGATAATTTTACAGAAGTGTGCAGGAGAGAACAGCGCTGGCATCTTTCCATGCGCGCTTTCATCGTCATTATTATTATTATTATGGAACTGTGACCCCAAACGAAGCAGCATACAACGCATGCTTCTCCCACATTCACTTTTTACAGGTGTTTTCAGTTAAGAACTTTGTATTTTGAGGATTGTAAAATGCTCTAAATGTCGAGCAATTTTGCCGGCTGTCAGTGACGCAACATCTCACACAGACTGCATGAGAAATACATGCGTAGAAGGGCGTGAACTTGCGGCCACTAACCTCCTCCTCATTAATAAAGCATCTGCTTATCTACAAAGCCACTTTGCTCTTTTTGCGACCTCACACCCATCATTCATCTAAACTCTGCTCGGGGACATAATGGATCTTAAAGCGGACTCAGAGGACATGGACTACAGGCGGCCGGCTCCCATTGAAGTTTTCGCCGCCAGATCCACACTGCATGGCATCTCGCACATGTTCACTTACAAGCGGATGTATATCAAGCGCACCCTGTGGATTTTGTTTTTCTTGGCCTCCGTGGGTGTGCTGGTGATGGTGTGCGTGGATCGGGTGCAGTTCTACTTCGAGTACCCCCATGTCACCAAGTTGGATGAAGTGGCGGCTTCACTGATAATATTCCCTTCGGTAACCTTCTGCAACCTCAACTCCTTCCGTTTCAGCCGGGTGACACGGAACGACCTGTACCACGCTGGGGAGTTCCTTGCCTTGCTCAACGGCAGGTGTGTACGTCCAGAAGCCATTTACAATACCTGCCTGTGTGTAGGCTGGCTTACTGGTGATTTTATATAAGCACTAAAACCACACCTCACCTGCACCCCAAGTATTATGTAGCCTAGTGTATGACAAATGCAGTGGCTGCAGGGGTGCACATCTGTGTGGATTTATCACATGATGATTCAGGATCTGATTGTGCCCCCAGCATTTAGCTATAACACTAAGTTTTTGTTGTTGTCACATTCTAGTGCAGTTATCATGAAACTTAAAAAAATAGGTGTGAGCACTTAAAAATCGTTTGACCACACCACTAAATATCTGCATGTCTTCTATAGACAGTCTGTGTGTGGAAGCAGGTTTTACGCTTTGCAGCCCAGCAACAGCAATGTTTGAGGTGGCATTTAACTTTGGAGCTTAGGTGTAGTCTGCATTGTTTTAGCTGAGGTCTTATGTCACATGGAAGAGCGGGGCAGAGTTTTACCACCTGTCTTTGGCTGTTGCTATTAGGCTACTGGAGGAAATCCAGACTTCACTGACAAAGCATGCAAAACCTTCCAGAGCTCTGAGAGCTAAAGATTGTAGTATAACGCACGTAAGTAAGAAAGTGAGGTTAAAGGCTAAGGATGAAAATGTAGTGACATTACAGATCTACTGTCTACTGAAATCCATATTGCACACATGCTACCATAGCTGTGAAAAGCAATGGAACAACAACCATTAACATCCACCTGTTAAAATATGCTGATAGTGAGAATGAGCACACCTTAACATAGATGCTGAGAATCCTCCAAGTAACAGATAATAGATAAGCTGTTTCTAAGTGTTTAATAAAGGCAAATATAAACATGCTAATATAAATATTGGATAAGTAGAGGAGAAGATTTTTAAACCCCTGCTGACAAAGTGTTGAGAGACGTGCATGATTCACAACTGCCATCCCCTCCCTTTACACTTGTTGCTTTCTGCTGTGCTTTGATCATTTAGTCTTTCGGCAACCATGACAAGCACACTGTTTCATGTTGAAACTTTTAACTCTGAATTTCTTCAATTCTTCTTTTCGATGTTATCCAGATTATACTGATCCCATTTTTCCAATACAGATAATAATCCTGCACTTTGCATTTGCAGCTAGAGCAGGAAGAAAAATATCCCACACAAATACACATGCACACATGGACACACAGATGCATAGACATTGCTTACTGCACTTACGCAAACATAAAATATGTAATACACACAAACATGTCTCAATATCATCTTGAATTCATTTTTAATTTTATTTTTAGCTTATTGATTCACAAAGTGTTGCAGCCCGAGGCAAAGCGTACAACTGTGCATGCTGTACATGCTGGAATGACATAAATCAAATTCTCTGTTTTCATACTGGATATCATTTTTCTGTGACCCTCATATATACATCCATATTTGGGTTATAACTTTACAGGATGCCAATAGATTCACTGTCTTGCGGATGTATTTTGCATGCTTTGTATGGTATAGATTCCGAGATTTGTTTCCGGGTTGTTTGTAGTGTCAGCTGGAATAGTAGACCATTAGGAAGGATATCAGTGCAGGTTTCCATCTCTCTGATTTGTTATTGCAGGTATAGCCAGATTTTCTTTAAAAAGGTGCACCTAAAAAAAAAAAAAGAAGATATAGGAAGCAGAACATTAAAGCAACCTTACTTGCTCCAAGTGACTTTGGGATGAGTTGACTTTTGATGGAGGGAGGGGACTACAAGGAGAGGCAATTAACTTGTGTCTCGTAAGCTGTGTGATGAACAAGTCTTTATCCCTGTGTAATTAGTGCTGTTTGTTAAGCTACAGAGTTGTGCCACTGATTAACACTGTCATCTCCCTCTCCCTTTTCCTTGCCCTCTCAGTTAGCTTGGCCTGGGATCAGGGTTGGGGTAGGAACGGCATTCATTTTACTTTTCTTTTTTTTTTTAAATGATGACAGGGGACAGTTTTTAAAATGATTTTTAAATCAGGTTTCAAAGCGGTTAGAGTGCTAAAGAATGTGGAGGAAAACAAATAAATTAGGAACATCTTGGACGCACAGATTTTACACTAAACATTGATTGAACAGAAGATTTTTCAGTGGTAAGCCTTCTGATACCACCAGACAGGTGGTAGGTTTGGACAGAAAATGACAGAATACAAACAAAATGCTGTGTTTGTGGGTCGGTGTCTATCACTGTCTCAGGAAGAAGGAGTAGGCAATATCTACCCTTGCAGTGATGCCAGGCTTTCTTAGACACTGAAGTTTGAAGCTGAGCTGCTAGAAATTTCACCTTAACTTACTCGACTCCAGCAGTTTCCAAGCAGCCACCCACCAAAAAATAAATAAATAAATAAATAAATCACTTTCGTATTGTATTTTCTCAGGTTGGAGTTACAGTTAGCCGTGCAGAACATTAGAAGTAAATTGCTCAGTTTTATTTTTATTATGTTGCAAAGGCAATTAAATGATAATTAGCAAAAGAAAGGTCATTTCAAAGAGGTGTTGGTTATGTGGTTTGTGCTGCCAAGAAGTGTTAGATCAGCTCACGAAAACCAGAGAAGCACGTCTTCTGCTTACACAGAGCCCGAGATTAAACATGTTTCCTGAGCTTGCAAACATGCTCTCAATTCCCACGAGCTACATGTGAAATGTAATGCTCCATAACTTTGACTGCCTTATCTGTCTCAGCAAGATCATGGCCGTATTACAGATTTAAGTGGTGTAAAAAAAGTGTACGGATGGGGACACTGGGAGGCCAGGTCATCGACCGGAAAAAGCTGATTTTTCAAATCTGGGTTCATTTGCATTTATAGTGTACTGTGGCTGTTTACCGCAGAGAATATTACAACTGTGGAGACACAGAAATTTTTGCATGTTTTTACCATATTTTCGTCTTTGGCTTGTTTGTGTATTTCTCATCAATACAATAGATATTTGTTTGGGTTTTCTGTGCCTCGTGGCATCCTTTGTTTGCATTTCTGTGACCTTGGCCAAATTGGAAGAATAACTGAATCGCAGGTGCACCATCATGAAGATATGATTATCCAAACTCAGCCACCAGGAAACATGGCACATATTCATTTTCAAGGGCACTGCACAAACAATCCAATCCTTGTTAGTGTATGAGTTCAATTAGCGCTAATTGGATAATTACCTGAGATTATGTCAAGATGTGTTCATTGTTGTGTCACACAGCCCGAGGTATTAACATCAAAACAAATGTAGTGCTTTTGCTTTTGTTTGTGTGCGTGTGAGAAAGAGAGAGAGTACCGCCTTGTGACCACAGTCTTACTGTGAAAGTCCACTCTTAAAATCAGTGGCTGCTTATATTTGCTCTCTCTTCTCATGAGGTGGCAAAGTGTTGCAGATGGTCCTTCATTCGTTTTAGTCCCCACAAGAAAATTAAAGTGCTTGTGGCCCATAATCCAATTTAGTCTCCCCCTCCCATACGTAGAGAGTTTGCAGTGATTGCTTTAGGGAGCAGTGGCAGGGCAATATTAAAAATCTACCCATATTATTGTGATTGTATGCGCTTCAACTAAAGCCTCCTGACTCGGGGATGTGAGCGCAGCGTCTTAAGTGCTCTCCTGGCAGCTTTGTGTTTCTTATAAAACAGTGGCTCAGGATACAATTCAATTAAGTCCAGAATATACCACAACAGGCTAGCTTCTTGTTAGAATAGAGTGTGACAGTGTTGTGATGTAGTTCCCATGTGGGCAAGAGTACTGGAGTTGTGATTGTCAGAGTGCTTTTAGGGACCAACATTACTAAAAACATGACAATTTGTAAATGGCTCCACTGACAGATATTTATGATATTAGTACCACTCTGTCCTCTAATTTTAAACTCACGTCTGAAACAAGTAATAAATAGACAGTAGTAATCATACTTCCATTTTAAATACTGAAAATATTAAAACCACATTCACAGAGAAAGGTTTGTATCCTTACTAGGTGACACTTATTTCTTGGAGTAACCACCACAGTTTGTCCAATTCTTTTAGCAAGTTTCTCATCTTGACTTTATATAGCAGGTTTTCATTGTTCTCTACCTCCTTCTCTTACTTTTGCTCTATTATTCTTTTTTAATGACAACTTTGATGCCGTACAGGAAACGGCATTCAAAGCCTTGATTACTGTAGCCAGAGTATTGTGTTAACATTTGGGAAAAGTGTGGTTTTCCTGGTTTCCTCCTCCTCCACTATTGTTTCTGGGGGTTTCTCAGTCGTGAAATTTTCCTGCTCTTTTTTGCTTGAGCAGTCATGCTTCTTTTCTCTTTGGACTGCTTCGCTTTTTAACATTTAGGTAAACATGTTTCCTTATTTTGAAAAATTGCAGTGTGGCAATATGCTCCAGGATGCACCTTGGAGTTCATTATATGCCTTCCAAAGAACACATCAAACATTTTGAAACCAAGAAGGGCTCCTTCTTAAAAAGAAACAGTATAAAAATGTATCACTTTCTTTCAGTTTCAGTACTTTACAAAAAGCAGTAACCTGTAAACTGTGAAGAATCAGGAGCCAGATGAGCTACTACATCACTAATCCTCTGGTTTTCAATTTTATCCTTTTATTGTTTGAATAACTTATTTCTGGAAAAAAAAAATTATGCATTAGCTTCACTCTGAAATGATATGAACATGTTTTTTACTTACAGTATAACCGTTTAATTGTACGCAACACTCTTTTGGCCTGTAGTAAATTAATGAAAAGTGAACTATACTAGAAAATAAGTACCACATAGATCCACCATCTTTAATTTATAATCTGTATCAAAGATAGTGCTTAACTGTCTTGTTTTTTGGCTGTTGTGTCATACCAGTTACTGCTTTTTATTCAAATTGTAGAAAAAACTCTGATTTAAAAGATAAATAGCAACCAGCAGCTGCTATTCTCGTTGAAAATTTAAACTGTAGCGATAAAAAAGAAGAAGTTATAATCAGCTAGAGTTAATCCTGGTTGATTTGTTAATGTTAAAAAAGATCTCTGATGTTCCGATGTTGAATTTTAAAACTGTATCACTTGGCATTCATTTTAAATCTTGAGCAGAATAATAGTCCCGATATTGTCTGTCAAAGCGCTGTGAACTCCATTCAACACGAAGCATGACCGTCTCTGTTCGGTGTTATGAGCAGGGGAACAACCCTCATTTTAAATTACAGCGCATACCACCTCATGTTGTGAAAATCTTTTTCATTTAGTCTCTACCAGGAAAAAGCACTGTAGCAACAGTGAAACATATTACATTTGGTTTGGGCATAAATCAAAAATACATCTCCAGCTGAATATTAACGCAGTGCTCCCAAAGAAGTAATGTAACATTTCATTTTTTTATTCATGGATCAGCTTATGTTATTCCCATCATCAAGCGACAAAATCTTGTTCATTATCATAGACAAAGCTTGACCTTGTGGAATTTTTTAAAAAATCCATTGAGCTTTACCACCAATTATGGTTTGAAATAGTGCCCATGCTCATGACAAACAACTCTGTCGTCAGTGTCCACAAAGTCATTCACAGATTTACTGTCAGGCACAGGAAGAGAAGGGTATGCCTTTGTCTTTCTCCGTCTCTGGTTTTCACTTCTTCAGCTTGGGGATAAACTTATTCATGTTTGCTAGTGCAAAACGAGTTGTCCAAAATTCTTACAATAAAACAATATATGAACCTGGTCATGATATTACTGCTTCTGCTCAACATCACATATGAATTCAGGACTCTACCTTAGTATTTTGCAGTAATTCAATTTTGAAAAAACAGAAGCTGTCCTCTTCACTCTCAGTGTCCTACAACAATGATCTCACAAGTGGCTGTCAGTAGTGCTTAATTTTAGCGCTCTATAATTTGGATGCTTGTACCACTGATGGCCCATTGCTCAACAGGGGTCATCAATGGGCCACTTTTTCGCTGCGCAGGGCCATACTGTTTAATTGAGGTTACGTTGTATCAGTGAATGACTGTGAGCAGGCACTAGAGGTTGATGGTAGCTGTCAAATTAAGGCATAGCATAAATGATTTCCACAGTGTTTTTCTTCTGTTTCATTTCTGTGTGCATTGATGCATGCAAATTACTGCTTCTTTGTCATGTTTTTTCTTATTTGTTTGCAGGGGAAATGAGAGGTGGAACATGGTAAAATTGATCCATTTTTCACTTTGAAAAAAATTGCAGCAGATGAAGATTTATTTATTTACACTAAATAGTAGGTGTGGAGGATCATCAGCCTGAAAGCAGCATTCTGAACATTGTTTTCTACATGATCGCTCTGCCACCACATATAACCCTAATTGTTTAACAGACCGATTAAAGTAATTGTCTGAAATGAAATATTCCCATCCTGTAAATAATGAGCTGCTTTCCTGCACTCCATGGAGACTGGTATGCCACAGTTAAGCTGTCAGTTTCATAAAACTAAGATGATATTGTGAGAGCTTTCTAGCTGCTCTTCTGATGATGCTGACATGTATGTACACCTTTTTTTAAGGTGAACGGTAGATATCCACTTGTTGCTGCATCTGTGTTATTAATGTTTCTTCTGCCAGAAAAACGTGTGTACCTGCAAAATTCTTAAAATCCATCTTTTTAGATGTGACAGAGGTACAACTAAGGTTGTGTCTTGCTTCTTTAACAACCTTAACTGCATTTAATACTTTGAGTGAGAAAATAAGGAATAACAGGATGTTTAATATTACAATCTGACAAAGTGGATTTTGTAAGCTCAAGGTAAGCAGTTTGAAAAAAGAATTCTTATAGAGAAAAAGAACAACCTAAAATGTTACTTTTTTTTTAATTTAATGAGGCAAAATCCTTTTTGTGATATTGAATTTGCAAAACCTAAGTACATTAGACTTGTGTGTTAGTTGTGCACATGTGTGTATTTTGTGATCAATGTTGACTAAGTGTAGAATCTTTCTGTCCAGGTATGAGATTCGGGACCCACACCTGGTGGAGGAAAATGTCCTGCAAATCCTAAAGGAGAGAGCAGACTTTGACAGCTATAAGCCTCGGCCTTTCAACATGCGTGAATTTTATGACCGGACAGGCCACGACATTAAGGACATGCTGCTTTCCTGCTCATATAGAGGGGAGGAATGTGCAGCTGAAGACTTCAAAGTGGTGAGTTGCGCACATAAACAGAATCAGCTGAGACCTATGGGTCATCTAATCATGCTAGTGATACAAAATGGGCCTTTATATAGTTTACTGTGCCGTGAAGTTTAGCTGAGCGCTGTTCACTGAAGTCTGCTTTTGGGAATTGACTTTGCAAATATATTAAAAGGAGAGATTTACAAAGACAGCGCTTTATCATAATTTCAATCGATGGCGCTCCATCCTTCCAGATTCTTCCATCCCCCTTCAGAATTGGACAGTAAACCATTATATAGTTTACCGAGCCCTGGGTCATTGCTACAACACGTTCCATGTAAGTACAAAGTTAGAACAAATTGACGCTGTGAAATATTTTCTGTCTTTATCCTATTTACTGAATGCTTTCAGATACAGTTATTACCTGAAAGCTTTGTGACCTTAGTATTTGTGATAAAGTATACGAACTGATCTTGTAAAGCTGCAATACAACTGTGTAACCGCGGGTGACAGTAGTTAATGTACTTTTTTTGTTGTTTCAGCCGAGTAAGAGCCAGAATTACTGATTATATAATAACTGATTCTCACACTACAGCTGTCAATCTCACTAAATTCTGGTAATACAATAAAAGTTTTGCCAACACTATGAAGTTTAAGGCTATGACGCTGTCTCTTTCACTTGCTGAAGAATGCTAAAATGTAGAAAGAAGACATTTGTATCTTTTGTTTAATATTAATTTGATTTTTTTTGCTTATTTTATAGTTTCGTACTGCACTGTTTTTCAAAACTTTTTTGCCCGACAATATCTGCCTATTCCAGCTGGAAACAGAGCTTATAAGTGCACTGACATTTACCAGTGCTGTCTGTGCCACAGTACAGTCTAACAGATCTTAAGAGCTGATCGATATTTCTTAAGACATTTGTAGTTTTTAGTGACAACTTACCCACAGTTAGCTGATTTTATAAGTGTGAAAAATGTGATTATGTGTAGACATATCCTGTGTACTGTTCTGTTTAGACTTCACTTGCAGTCTGAGGTCTATTGACAGTGCACATGATAAGCTGTAGTTAAAAGAATCAGTGTATAGACAAAAGCGGAGCTGTAACATAATTTCCAAATCATCAACGATTTTGTGAAAAATATAATAAGCAATTGCACTTTTATTCAGCTTTTTTAGGGTTGTCTGCATTTGTAAACAATGTACCCGCTGACTATACCAGAAGGCTAGAAAAATTGGTTATTGCCCGCAGAGGCTAAGTCATCAAACTAGCGATAGGTTCCCATGTTATTATCCGAGTACCTCTGACAGTGGTTACCGTAAATGAAAGAAGCAGATTTTAAATTATGCCATGAAAATTTGACAATATCAGGGTCTTAACTGATTGAGAATAAGAATAAGAGAAAAAGAGCACCAAAGGATTGTAGGTAGAGACAATGCAGCTTGAGCAAGAAGAAATGTGGTGGGATGACAGTTGCAAAGAACACACACACACACACACACACACACACACACACACACACACACACACACACACGACACACACACACACACACACACACACACACACACACACACACACACACACATACATACATACACAAAAACACAACAAGACACATACATACAAATTTTGCACATTACAAACAGTGGCAGCCTACTGTAGGAGTAGGAGCTAGTCTTAAAAGAACAACTATCCAACAGATGCTCATGCAGGTGGCAAGTGAGGATGACACTGTATTAATAAATTAATATCACCTGAGAATCCTGTCATGAAAGCGATCTAATACATCCTCAGAATGTGTTGGAAAGAAGCCATGATTAAGCTTAGTAAAATCAGCCCTCAGTCCAACTCTTACATTCTTTGTCCTCCAGTGTTTCTTTATTGTGGAATTTTTAATGTGTTTTTCCCCCAAGTGCTATAAAACCATGTAGTTGAGAGGTGGGCTGCATGCTCACATGGTGTGGCTGCTCTAATGTGCTGATGTGTTCACATTTACTGTAGTTAGTTGCGCTTATAGCAGATGGTACTTCACAGCGCTCTGCTGTACATTTGTACGGTTGTAGACCTGGATAGAACAGCTCAGCAGAGAGCACTAATGGTGTGGAAAGAAGCTTCAGTGTGTTAGGAAAGGGTAAGGTAACCAGTCTCACCAGCCTCCACCTCCAAATCCCAGAGTATGGAAGCATTAAAGCTGTGATTAACGCTGTTGGCAGCTTCTGGTTGTTTTCTAGCTAGCACAGGCAGTGTGGCTAACTAGGTAGTCCCTGGGTGTCTAAGATAGCCAGAGACAAAAGATCACTGCTACTTACTGTGGGAGCAGTTTGCTGACAAAAATGGTAGATAAACAACCGTAGTACGTAAGGCAGCTTTTTCCAAAAGAATCTGCAGTGTAGTACAGTCAGATTTTCTCATAGATCCAGAAACTTCAACATATTGGAGTTCTTTAGTGTATCAGAATTTATTTCATGTTGTTTTTCAGTTAAGGTTCAGGTGTTGAGTTCAACATTATCCAGTCAGAAGTATTGTGTCCTTGTCAAAAGACATGGTGTCATTATCCAAATACCAAATACCCTGTGGGATCCAGTACAATATAATTTTTAAATATTGCTGCTGGAAATATTAAAAATTAGTGACTCATTATCTCGTATCATGTTTCACTGCTGCAACTTTGTCCTTCAGAAAAACATCTGCCAACTTGGAATGCAGATGGTTTAGCTCAGATGATATTAAAGAAGAAAATTTCACATGAAAATGAATATCAATTGATGGCCTACGGCCTCTGAACCGTAGCTGCATGAGATAATATTAAACCATAAAAAGGGAGCAAAATACAAAGACCATAATTTGATAGTTTATGGGTTTGTTTTTAATTGAAGGTGCGATAAATGGATTTCGAAAGTATGCGATCGCTCCCTAGAGAGGCGGCCTTTGCATTTCACCTACAACAAGGACACTAAAGCTAAAACCATCCAAAATATATTGAATGGCTATAATACACTACAGTAAGATAACTGATATTGCACGAACACTATGGATTGCATGTGCCATCTTACTTCTATTTTTACTTTGATACAATGTACGGCATTTTAAGAGCAAAACTACCAAGCATACAGTTTGTCTTACTGCATCCCAGTGGAATTCCCTGCAGATAATATGTTGATCGGCAATGTCACAACCTCTAAGTTATTCAATTTTGAACACTTTAAGACACCCACATCCAACTTCAGTCACCAGGGAGAACTTTGACAGGCTCATAACTTTGCTATCAAAACTCAAAACTGAAGCTTGGGGGCTGATAGAAAGTGTAAGAGAGAGACAGACATTACATGAGAGAAAAAATAGGAAGAAGAAAGAACGAGAGAAAAAGAGCCAGATAAACAGAAACTGAGGCCCAGGTAACAACGAAGTCCTTGGGATAAAACTAAACATAATGGTCGAGTACTGCGGAGAGACTCAAAGACACAAAACAACAGCTGCCACAGCAGGAGCAGCAATAGAAGTACTATCGGTACACACAGGCTTGTGCTCATTTTAACCTCTTGGAAACTGCAGAGCGCCATTGTAGGGCTGGGTATCGTCACTGATTTCTAGAATCGATTCGATTCCGATTCACAAGGTCCCGAATCGATTCAATCAATTCAGTTTGAATCTGGGAAATTTTGCCTTAGACAGTCAGAAATATTATAATTCATATCAGTACATTTACATATTTTTGTATCTATAAAAGGGAAGCTGACACTTGCGAGACTTTATCAAAGGTGTAAGCATCACAGCAGATGTCTTTGTGTCAAAGTAGCTGAAGATAAACATGAAGGTGATTTTCCTGGCCTGGAATTTTATAAAAATATTCTGCAGTACATCAAAAACGAAAGAAAACTTTTAATCAACATATGAACATTACCTCTGAAGTGACAGCGGTTTTAGTACAGACATGGCTAAGCGTTTTGCATTTTGCATAATTTTAAAAAGTTAAAATTTGTTCAGTAGCCCATTGAACGGCAGAAATTAGGTTTTCTTTTCGGAAGTAAGTAAAAGGGAAATAAACAGTGGCCGACAGCACTTTAAACAACGGTAGTCTTGTGCGTAACAAGCAAGCGAATAATGCAGAAAACAGATTTTTAGACGGGAAACTGTTCTTGAAGTATACAGAGAAAGCAAGAGAGCGAGAGAGAGAGAGAGCTGTGCATGAAGTGTGATTTTTATCGTGGTGGACGCAAAAAAGCAAAAGTAAGAGGGAATCCATGACGATGTTTATGTGAAGCGTAGTTTGGATCTTCTTTCGCTGCTGATTCGGTCAATATTGTTTGGAGAGAAATCAAACTAACAGCTTTACCCGATCGTGTCCGTGCCGTCGGGTGAGAAAGGCGACATCTCACTAATTCTGATCCGCGGGTCCGCGCTTTGTGCTTACGTCTTTGTGCAGAATCCGTGTTCCTGCTCCTACTTACTGTTTTAGCTGTTTGGTGGTTGTCAAAATTTTGTGAGGTTTAACCTGAGATTCTGGCATTTTGGGCAAAATAAATTTATATTAAAAAATCGATTCAGGATTTTAATGAATCTAAATCACGTTATCCAAGCATTTTATTCGATAAATCGATAATCAAAACCCACCCCTACTCCATTGTATGTCTTTTACAGCTCCCCGTTTGTTTTCCAAAACACAATTAAATATGGCACCTGTCCTTCCTTTCCACTTGTATCTTTTTGAGTCGAGAAGGACAGAAAATATTATAAATAAATGAGGTCATGATAGTCATAAATGAAGAGCTATCTTTGAACAGATTTTTGGTTATAAATAAAAAGATTTTGATTAGTTATCAAGTTGTCATAGTAGTTCTTAATACATTAGCTTCTACCCTTTTAATACGCAGTAGTGTTCCTCAAAAATGTTGAGCAAACCCTCAGTGCCTTATATTTTGCTTCCAAGGAGCCAGGCTTTCTTTTTTAAAGTGGTCTTAAACAAATTATTCAGACTTTTCAGACTTCAAAGCTTTACTTTGGACATTGGCTACTTTTTCATTCATTTTCGGTCTAATCCTTGTACCTGACCATTGTTCCTTGTTTAAGTGACTTTAAACTGAACAATGAATTATTCAAGCATAAAAAGGCGTCTAATTTAAGGGGAAAATGGTGTTGTCTGCATATTACAGACAACTTAACAAAGACCTGGTTTTAAATAGTCTTTAGGCTGCCTGATACAAAACACACATTTTTACCTCCATTTCTTTAGCTGAATCTATAAAAACTGACTAAGTTTACACAATGAACTGTTAGCTGATAACCTGACATATCTTGGCATGGTATGCAGTGTAACCTTAAAATATCTGAGGAAACTGAATAAGTTGAGGGCAAAAAAGTGAAAGGCATAAAAAACAAATATCTACTGCAGATAAACAAAATCTGAAAACCATGTTACAAAGATAAAAATCAACAAAGGCCTGACATTGGATCTGAGAGATGCACCTGGGCCTTTAATTGATTAACCTCATCAGAAATGGTTTCAGTGGAAGGCTGATGAATTAATTAAGAGAAACAGGTATGGTTTGGCCAAGGTATGCCAAATTACACGTGAATTACGCATGAATCTAAATTTTAAAAGTTAGGAAAGAGACACAACAGTCAGTGTCTACAGACATAAATAAAACACGAGTGAGGCTCTGTCATGCTTTCGGTCTAGCCAGCCATTGGTTTTTAGGATCTTCTCAAAATGAATGGACTCATGAATGTAGAAGAATATATTCAGTAGTAGAGTGCATTCATGCTATATCCTGGAAAGTTTATACATTCATGTTATAGTACAGTGGAACCCCAACTTACGAAATTAATCCGTTCCCGAGGGTCTTTCGTAAATCAAAGCACCCATGGCGCCTTTTGAACGAGGTGATGCTGAACGATAGGCTATAGGCTAATTGCTAACTAGAACAACAATACGTCGTTCAAGTGGAACAGCGAAGCGCAAGTACGGAAGCCAAGGGGTTGTTACATGATTCGGAAGGCATTGTGGGCATTGTAGGCTCAGCCAATCAGAGCCAGCGGATTTCGTTACACGGGCATTTTGCCGTAACACGGGCAGAAATATTGCTGTTCAGTGCCTTCGTAACTTGAATTTTTCGTGACATGGGGTATTCGTAAGTCGGGGTTCCACTGTATCTGGAAAGTGTCCGACTGGCAACAGCTTCATTTTTGATCATGGTAATGATCCCAAACACTTTGCCAGTGCAATGAAAGCATACCTGGATAAAAAACACACAATGGAACACTATAGCTCATGGAATGGTCTCTCCGAAGCCCAGACCTCAAAATTACTGAAGCATTGGGGGACCGTCTTGACAGAGAACAGAAAGAAGCGCTTTGAATAGCCAGGAAAACTATTCCTGAAGATTTCTTAAAGAAATTACAAGAAATCTTAAGAGAGTTTAGGCTGTTTTGGTCATACCGACTTTCAAACTCATTAGAAGTGTACAAATCCTGATTTTGCCCTGTATACTGTATTTCAAATTTTCCAAATAATACATAAGAAGTAATACATAAAGAAATGAGGGGTGGCTAAATACTTTAAATTTAAATTTTTACAGTAGTGCAGATTCCAAACACAACAGTACTTTCAGGCAGTCACTATAGTGGATGGATGTGCAAATGAGATTTTTAGCTTGGATATGCTTCCTGACACAACCTTCCCATTTATCCAGTCTTGTGACACTCCAAGACTTGGTTTGTGTCTCCTACCAATCTTGAACTGGGGAACTTTCACATAGGAAATCGTAAGGAAATAAACCACCACACCACGGAGCCTACAGCCTCTAAATAAAGAAATAAAATAAATTATTTCAAAAATGTTTTTATTAACAAAAATTATACAATTATACTGTGTGAGCATGGTGCATGTAAAAAAAAAACCAAACTTTCATTTGCGAAAATGTGTAAAAACAAGAGGACTATCATTTAATACTATTAACAGCACAGTCTGCCCGTACCTGGTGTTGACTGTCAGTGTAAGAGATCTGAGGATGATCTGATGATCTCAGATCTAAGGATTAATTTTTGAGTTGAAGTACATTTTTGGATATTTAATACTGAGAAAACATGTCAGACTTTAAAAAAAACAACAACCCACAGACACACAATATTACAGTACTTCAATAGTGCCTAGCCGGCAGTTGCCTCTCAAGAGAAAATCTTTTAGAAAAGATCCTTCATGCAACTGTGGTTAAGTTATGTCACATTGCAGTGTTGTGTCAGATAAGCAGGAAAAAAACCCTAAGTACTCTGAAATATTTGTGAGGTGATATTTGTGTTAAATTCATGTTAAATTCATAACATAAGTTATGGAGTTTTTCAAGATCATTTCAGTCATTTTAGCTTAAATTAGCTTAAATTACTGACAGATCACACTTCATTTACTGCAAATCTTCTAGCTGAGAACCCACTTTTGTGTAACCCAGACTCTTGCATAATTGCCATGGTCATTCTATTGAGCTGTTGGCTCCATTTCAGCTGTCCATTGACCCCCAGAGTCCACCCTTGGTGGGACGGAGACGTGTGGCTAATGAGGTGTAATCAATACAGAAAACCTCAGAGACGCCCGCCGATGGATTGGATTTACACAAACAGCAATCTAAAGGATAGGTGGGGCTTGTTAAGTCTTTTTTTTTTTTTTTAAATATTGTTGCTCTTCACAAACAGAAATGGCAAGAATTATTGGTGGCTGTAGTCGTTCCTCCTTCTAATCTATTTAAGTACTCCACACAAGCAATGAGCATGTCCCTTCTTAGGCTGAAGTTCCATTACTTGTGTTACAAGGGTTGTATTTCATTCTTCAACCATGAACATAAAATATACTGCTAATCCTGAGTCGGTTTAGAGTTGGGGCTAGCTTAAGGCATCTAATTCCTTAGCTTTATTAGTTATGTAATCCAGTTTAATTAGATAATCTTTTAAATTTGAATACTGTTGAGACTGCAAGTCTTTTTAGGTAACTGGCATCTATAATAGCAGAATTTCAGCGGTGCTTTAATCTGCCATTCCTCATAAACTGTTTTTGACACATCTCACCTTTGATCCACCACGTTTTATTCATTGTTATTCCAGTCTTATCCATCAGCTCAAAGCCGATGATTCTGCTGTTCTTTTTGGCCAGACGATTCCCACATTTTTCCTCCTGAGGCTAAATCAATCAATTTGCTATTACCCTAGAACTCAGAGACATGGATCAATTAGGTTTTTGCTGAGTAATGAATGAATGCCTAATGTAAAAATCTCCTCTTTGAATGTAAAAAGCTACTGGCTCTCCTTTGATGGCTTTTAGATTCATGGTGATTTACTGTCCTCACTTCTCAAGTCAAATTAAATTTTACAATGTGTCAATTCACAATATTTGATCCTGATCTCCCCGAGCACCTCGCTCACTCTTTTCATTTTTAAACTTGAATGTGCATTATGTTGTCAAACATCCAACAAAAATGGCAAATTATTGGTAAGTTACATTTTAACTGCTTTCTGAGTAATATTGTATAAAGCTAAGATGTCATAGTGACGACCCAGAATAGCAAATTCCACCTAACATGGCTTCCTCCATTGCTTATGTTATGTTGGCCTTTCCAGCGGGGCATGGAAGAAATAGATTTCCTTTCAAAGGGCTTTAGAGAAGGCTAAGCATGTCCCCTGCCCCCAGCACACATACATACACACATACTCCTTTCATCTGACCTCTTTTTTGTCATTTTAATTACACAAAGAAAGACTTTTTTTGACAATTTAGGCTCCTACTGCGTGAGGTACTCTGTGGACAAAAGGTGAAAAAGAGGAGGGAAACAGATTAAACCAACTCCAAAGCATGGAGAGATCTGAGAATCCATTTATTCCATGTGACCTGCCAGTGCTCCTAGCGTTACAAAATTATTTTTAATAATGAGTCGGGTGGGCAAGCTACGCAGTGGGGGAGAGAGTGAAAGAATGGAAGAAAGAGATGGAAAGAACTTATCCTTTAAAGAATCGATTATAAACAGTTTGGTTCAGATCAGAAGCATCTGATGACTGTGCAAAGCTTTGGAATGAGAGGAAAGAGGGGGCAGGAAACTGGAATATGTGTGTGTGCCAATGGAAGAGTCTATGTTTGGCTCTTGGTTTGTGGCGCTGGGCTGCCAGGGAGAAGTATACCCACCGTGACAGACCAGGAGCCAGAGCGCACTAGCTGAATGTAAAGCAGGGTGTTCCTTAACTCTATGCTTAGATCTTTCGCCTGCATGTGTGTAAAGCTTTTGCAGTACTTCAGTGCACAGAGAGTTGAATGTTCGGTTCAGATTGTGCTGACAGGCTGAGTGATTATTCACCTAGCACTGACAGGTGGCACACTGCTGCATTAGTCAGCTAATTACCATCCAGAGTAATATTAGTGGGGCTGACTGTTTTTTTTTCCTTGTCTTTTTCTCTTTACCATCATTTTATAATTTATTAATATTTTATGGGAAACCTGTTACAGTCTGCATTGGTAGATTTGGCAAATTGTATTCATCATTATTGCTTTTGAATTCATTACTGGAAAACATGATTAATGGTTTTGGCATTTAAAATTGATTCTGATAATTACAGTAGCTGATTGATGACTGTGAAACAGAATATGTGCCATTTTCTGCAATAGCATGATGTACCTTTTGTCTTTGCTGTATTATCAGATATGTTATTTCAGATAGTGAGAGACAGACAGGTCAAAAATATGTTTCTTTCTTTCAGAGATGACAGGGTACAGCTATCGCCTTGTGTTTCAGTGTCTAGGGATGGAGTGAAAAAGCAGTTTGAACACCACCAGGGTCCCGCTGGGACAGAGTTTTCATCTTACCAGCCAATGTCTTGATTATTTTTTCCTTTTCTTGTCTCTTGGGTAAATTCCCTAACCCGTCGACTTCCTTTGAGATCAGTATTTTTTAAGTCAGTGGACAAAAAAAAAAAAAAAATACTAGTTGTGTTAAAAAAAATTCAGTCATTGTATACCTTTTAGTATTTTTTGTTTGTAAGCATGTAGGTGGGTACATATGTGAAGCCAGGTCTATGCCACTTCAGCTCGATTCTTATACTCTTTTATTGATGTTGAGGTAATCTTGCAATTAGATCTTCAAGTGGTTTGCCGTTGCACCTGGAGTTGAGAGTTTATATATTGCTAATCAATAGTCTGTAATAATGAGCTTCGAGGACTACTTCTGATAAAAAGACACAGTAACGGAACATGATTATAGAAAAAAAGCTGGTGGGCTCTTTTTTCTTCAATAGAAGGTTAATGGCCTACAGCTTACTGCAGTAGTGTCTTGGATACAGATATTTTAGGATGACAAAAAAATATTTAACATATTCAGAAGTGAATCAGATTAATAATATATATGAAACTTGTTGATTTACCTGAAACTGTGACTAACAATGAGAAGGAAGGCAGTAATGCATTGTGAATGATGAAAGTGCCCATTGGTCTGTGAAGCATCATGTTGGTATCACAACGTCAACATTTTAGCTGTCGTCTGGGGTTTTGGAGCCAGAATTGACCTTGTACAAGGAGGTGGGGTTGTCAACTAAAGCTAGCAAGTCTGGTTAGCAAGTGTAACTGCTAAGGAGTCCACCTCAGGGTTTGATTGATGGGTCCCCTTATATTTCTTGATGCATCTTGATGCTACGTCCAGATGAACAGAATCAACTTTTGGAGCTCCCCTTATATTGGCAGTGCAGAAGGGACACTGGGCTTGCTCTTAGTATGTTTCCTGTTTTATTCTGGGGCTGGTACAAAAATCACAGCATACAGTCATCATTAACAGTATGTTATGCAAGTGCATAACATACTGTCTACTTATGGGGTCTACTTATTTTTTCATGGTACTGCATTAAGTACTTTGAAAACTTTCTTTTTCAGATGACTGAGTACATTGGACAGTCAGAGAACTAACTATAAAAATATTTAAATTTTACTAACCAAAACTACTTTTTTTTTATGTGCTGCTTGGTTTTTTGTTTTTTACATTTTTCCCTTGTTGATTTTCCTCTTAATTTTCAAAAACAGTAGGTCTGTCGGGTTTGGTTAACTGGTGATTCTAAACTGGCTTAAGATGTCAGTGGGAGTATGAATGGTTGTCTGTCTCTCTATGTTGGCCCTGTGCTGACAGGCTGGTGACCTCTCCAGGGTGTAGCCACCTCTTGCCCTATGTCAGCTGGGAAAGACCCCAGTTTACACGTGGAGCAGAGCAGATACCCATTTTGAAGGGGTGTGACAGGATCAGCCAAATCTTTTAAATAATGATTTATGTTTAAATTATTTGTGACTCACTTAATTCTATTTTATTTTATTTTATGTAAGTCTTCCTTTTGGTTTGGTGGGAAGATGGTCCCTTCAAGTCAGTGGCAGAGAAGATCATGGAACAGTCATGTATTTGCTCCATGAAAAGAGCTTCATTATACACTAGGAAAAAAAGCATCATTATACTGATAAGACCTACTTACTTGTCTTTGTTGAATACATCTGTGATTTTCTCCCTCAAAAGTGTTATGAAGCTCTCATTTTGAAATGTTTGCAGCACCTGAACTCACATGTCGAAGATGTCCCAGTTAGTCAGTGAGTCAGCCGGTAAATCAAAGTTATGAATGAATTAATAAAAGAGGCTTTTGATTTATTTCTGAAATGCAGGCATGTCACTCAACAATCAGACAACCTCCATGTGTCCTTATTGTTTTCTGTTCACCCACCACATCCTGAAGGCAACAGCTCATCTTTTGTTTATTGCATGATTTTCTAGTTTTTGGTTATAAATTTCAGAGTTGCAACCTTTTAAAAATAGGCCATTATGAATACTGGCATCTTATTCATCTGCCAGTAACTGAGGGAAAAGACAGGTAAGAAACAAAGATTCAGAAATGATCTAGAAATAGGACAACAGTCAGTTAAATTTCCCAGGTACTACATCTAGATACCATAAACATTTTTATTTGTAGATAAAGAGCAAGTTCTCAACTTTAAAAAAAACATTGTAAGATTAAAATTTTCACATTGTTACCCATGTTTTGTAAAGACTTTTATTCTTTAGTTTTTTCTAACACAACAATATATAAATATAAAGGGTGGGCCATTTATATGGATACACCGTAATAACATGGGAATGGTTGGTGATATTAAAGTCCTGTTTGTGGCACATTAGTATATGTGAGGGGGCAAACTCCTCAAGATGGGTGGTGACCATGGTGGC